>NC_053169.1:2731986-3031986 GCF_016835505.1 Polypterus senegalus
AATATTAAGGCCAATATTTTGTGCCATTGTAATAAGGATGACAGACACTGCAGGTGTTTGGTCTTGATCCTCTCATTCTTCTGAATTAGCAGCCTAACAATAATAAGGTGCAAAGTGAGCCAGCAGATGACCAGCTGACCTGATCCCATTTGCACCTGTGTGTCTACCATACAGCATTGGTGTGAATAAAATATTTGAAAAGAAAGATGTTATACTCACCTGTCATGAGACTTCAGAGAGTGTCTGGAAGGAAAGGACAAAAAAAAAAAATAAAATAAAGACATAAAGTGAGGGTCAGAGGCAGGAGAACAACTGAGTAGTCGAAGTCAAGAAGAAGTGCACAGTTCAAAGCCCAGAGAAACAAAAGTTTTCAAGAGATTTGAAGGGTTTTAGAATCTGTGTAGTCAGATGAGGAATTGTAACCTTCAGTGACCTTTCATATTCAGTAGTTGTATCGTAATTGACAAAGCCATGACCTCTGAGGACACACCCACTCCGGGACAGTCATGGCAACGTTAAAAAAAAAAAAAAAAAGGGCCGTAAAATAAATAAATCAAAATCTTAAACAAAAGTGTTATAAAAGAATAAATGAAGCTGATGGATTCCTTGAAGTTAAAATTAAAAAATAGTAACGGAACGTTTACACGGATAACCCTTAGGTGAGATGCAAAAAAAATATTCAAAATAGGGGACCCTGACAAAAGAAAGGCACGAAAAATATTAACAAACAGTGGTCCGCAAATCATTTGGCTGGTCTCCTCACAAAAATAGAAATCAGCAGTTTTAGAAATGTCTGGTCTGGCAGAATGAGAGCACAAAGACGCCATGGCATTAAATGTGCTTCATTAACAACAAAAATTGTCTTCTAATTAAGAAAGAGTTTGAGCCCCCAACTTACCTGTTGGCTCGCTTTGCAACCCAGTTACAAAAATTAAATGCATTGCAGTTGACTCCAAAAATATGCGGGCATGTATATCTCTCAATAAAATGTACTGTATTGTATATGTAGTTAAGAAATATAGTTTAAAGATTAATCTGAAGTATATACTGTATATTGTATGAGGATTACTACAGAACTGCAAATTGTAGCGTACTCTGATTTTTCAATTATTTCACTGCCTCTGCCAATGTTCCTTATTGAGTGCCTCTTTATATTCTAAAAATATATTTTAGAACTGTCTAGCTTTCCATATATCCACTTTAAGTTTTTATCTTATTGGATTATCTTTATATAATAAAATATTTCATTTAGTATGGGAGCCTTTTCTTGTGGAACCTGGTTCACCTACACCATTTGTAGTCTTGCACCATATGGTGAATCTGGCAGTAGAACATTTCTGTACTGCCTCTTCCTTAATGCCCTAAGCATGTGTTCATTTTGCTTAATGTTAAATCTATCCCTGTCCATTATGATTATTGAAGCAGCAGAAGTAAAAGAATTCATTACCACGTTTAGTATACGTCGTATTACAGGTATAGTAAGATGTCATCAACTTTAAGACGTACTCTTCAAAAACAGATTTTGTGGGGAAAATTATTGGTATCTATGAAAAACTATACATGTATGTACCTGTATGCTGAGACTATTCCTTTTTTTCCTGTCGTGGAATCAGTTTCACTTAATGAGTCCATCCAAGGTGGTTTGCTTTCCCCTTCATAAGCCCACATGCGACAGTAGGAGACTTCATGCACACTCACTTCTGGATTTCACGTTAGCCAGCGCTAATATGATATGGTGTTTTTTCGCCCGATGTGTCTAGATGTAACAGGAATAAATTAAAAATAAATTTGGACCTGCCTTTTCACTGCATTACAGAAATTGGGGTTTGGCCCGAACATTTCTGGATGGATCAGACTACTGTATACCAATCCAGAAGCTTTAACAACATTTGTTCAGACTACTTTAAACTAGAATGAGGTACCAGACAAGGAACTGTGAGTGTCTCCCCTGCCGACGATCGACCAATCAAGACCGAGTACTCACTACAGCCTGACCTATCAACTTTGATAGATGAAAATTATATCATTTTTTTTAAGGTGTATTTCATATTTTGTGCAGCGTTGCTAAAATACATTTTGAAATAATTTAAATTAAATGCGTAGAGATAAGGCCTGAACGTTGGTTTTTATTAGGACCCTGGCAAGCCCAGACCCTCAGCCTCCTCACTCAGTCTCTCGAGCGCCACAATCGGAGCCTCCGCGAAGATCTCAGAAAAGTCCAGATCAGTGAATCTTTCTTCACCAACAGATGCCCCATGGCCACTGGACCCCACGACTCTGCCCAACACCCAGTCCATACAAGCATTGAACAGAGTAGGAGCAGAACACACCACACTGACAGACCCCAGAATCAACTGGGAAAAACAGAGGTCCAAGATCCAGGCCTTTAACGAGCTCTTAGGCACGGCCATCAGCAGTGTGTCTGTCTGCGGAGAGAGTGTTGACCTCGTCATTGAGAGGTTTACTTACCTTGGCAGTGACGTTCATGTGACTCTGGTGACTCTACCTATGAAGTCAGTAGACAGATTTGGAGAGCCTGGGGGGGTCATGAGGTCACTGGAAAGGGGTGCGTGGCGCTCCCGATATCTCAGCAAAAGGACGAGGGTCCAAGCCTTCAGAGTCCTGGTGCTTCCTGTCTTACTATATGGTTGCGAGACATGGACGCTATCCAGTGACCTGAGACGAAGACTGGACTCCTTCATGTGTGGCTCTTCAGGGGGGTCTTTGGGTATTGCTGGTTTAACTTTAACGGGGTCCTGAATGAGGCACATTACCTGCATTGTGAGGGAGTGTCAGTTATGGCACTACGTTTCCCAGAGGGTGATCAGCTCGTAAGATCCTCATTGTTGGGGACCCGAGTGGCTGGACCAGGTCCACGTAAGAGCTGGCTCTGGCAGATAGAGGGTCATTTCCAGAGGGTGGGACTGGACCGCATGTCTGCCAGGGGGGGTTGCCAACTGAGTTCACGAGTTGTTTTGTCATGTAGGGGGTGTGGCAACGTGCTGTACCAGTGCATGATCCCAACTTGACTTGTAAAGAGATAAGCATTACATATTTAATGATTTACTCTCTTTACTCATTTATTGTTGCATTTCCTAATACATTTATTTATTTCAGCATTCAGTCTTGTCCTCCTTATTCACTGGCTGGTTGTTCTGAGTTTGGGGTCTGTCTATGGGCATCGCGCTCTATCATGCACTATAAACCTGCGAGACAACAAAGCCTCTGCTAAGTGTAAGTGATTACTGGATGGGTGATTGTCCAGCCCCACCAATTTGGGCAGCCACTATTTTAACCGGGATGGCATCTCGACAGCCGTCCACACAACACCGATTTTGATCAAAGTGCCCTCGTGCACAGCCATCAGCGTTTCAGAATCCCACTTGCGACAGTGCAGTGCCCTTTGATTTGAAGCTCAAGCTGCGAGACTGCAGGGTGATTCTTCAGCGGACCTCAAATCCATCCCAAGACGGAAATTTCTACAAGCACTATGGTGTGTCTGCATTTCTTTAAAGGTTGTTGAAATATATATATATATATTTTTATTTTCCTACACTGCAAGAAGATTTTTTTTTTTTGTCATAATAAAAGCTCCACATGGTTTTTAGTCCTAACAAGTATGTCAGAAGCGAAAGAATGCCCCATGAAGCGTTGATTCGACCACCCTCTGAGAGCCCACTCATTAAATCGAAGATGGACTGCAAGGCATTATGGGCTGAGAAGAAGCTTGAGAGCCGCCGGAATAGCACTGTAGGTGGAAAACTTCAAATGTCTGCATGGCAGCATGCGCGGAATCTGAGGGGCTTTTAGAGGTGCGTTGGGTCAACGGACAGACAGAGGATGGCTAAATGTGAGGAGACAAGGTCAGAATTTTACCGGCCCTTTTAATTAGAGTCGAGGTGGAGAACGGAAGGCGCTTTCGGATCCATAAACCACGCTCACTGGGGCATGCGGAGCCCTTTCGCCTGCAGCACAAACAGCACGGAGCTAGATGGCGAGTTGAAATCATCCATATTTTATTAGACAGCTGTCGGCTTTTATACCGAATGAAAAGGAACGTTCTGTCCAGCAGGCCCCTTCTGGAACGTCTCCTTGTTTGCTAATTAGGTCCTTTTGGCCCCTGAAATAAGCATAAATCTATAAGTCAAACCCATGATCAGTTTTCACTGGACTCTATCAGCTAAATTATCCATCCCCCTTATATGGAAGTGCTCATTTTCAGCGGAGTTCTTCTTGAGGCGGCTCATCGGCATAATGGTACACTCTGCCTTACAAACCTGGAGAGCTGGGTTTGAATTCCAGATCACTGTCTCCATCTCCGTGTGGCTTTTTCTTCAGGTGGTCCAGTTTTACCTTGCATCCTAAAGAAATGGGATGGTGACCATGACGAAATGACAAAGTCGATCAGGAGATGGGAAAGGCAAGCACAGAGTGATGGAGAGGATGTGCTTAAAACACTGGAAATGAGGCTTTGCCTTCAGAAACATGTTCTCTAATCAAAGTAAGTGTTCCCTAAAACTCGAGAAGCAGGCTTTGAGGCCTGCATGGGTCATAACAGGCGTAAAGGCTTCAAAAAGACAACAGTGGGTTAATAGGGGAAGGGGAGCTGAAGAAACCACTGGAATCAATGACAGTCAACGTTCCTTTAACCCTTAAGCTGCCACGTACTTGGGGGTTAATGCACCCCTGGACACAATACTTTTAAGGAAGTGTCACAATTCACCAAGAAAATGTGAAATTTTAATGGAACCCATATATTTTCATGCAAGGAGCATCACAATTACTGCAACACTGATCATTTTACACACTGCCAATAAACTGTAAAAACTATTGAAAAAAGCTAGTGCAATAGTCTATTATTCTATGTACGAGGTGCAACGGACGCCATTGATGAAATTCAGTAAATCACCGACTGTGCCAACTGCACTTGAACTGGCTGCACACGGAGGCCAACGCTGAAGCTTGCCACGCTAGTCTAGTGCAGCGGCTCAATCCCGGGGGCAGTGATGCTGATTTACTTGGGGGCATCAGAGGTCATGAGCTGGCTGCTGCTTAAATGTATGGCATGGACCGATCAGCTCCAGCGTTCTGGCAAATTACACTGGAAACTGACTATAGCCAGTTGTGGCGGTTTAAGGGTTAATAGTTATGTGAAAAAGTAAGTACACCCCATGGAAATTGTTAATAAAAAAAATGTGCCTGTGTGTGTGTTTGGTTGCTCTGTCATAAATGTGGTGCACATGTTTGTCATGTGCCATCTGTTGGAATGAAAAAAAGAGTACACTTTATTAGTTTGTGCATTATCGTGAAAATTTACAACTGACAGTACAACTACTCTTTCAATTGATGGTGCACCGCCAGTGTTAATGCTGAGAGAGACGAGAGAACAGTCCGCTTATCCGCATTTGTAAAAACAATGTTTGTGTGTCTGTCTGGTTGCTAGGATTAGGAAGACATTTTTAAAAACAGGTAGAAGAAAGATAAAAAATCAGAAATAATAAAACACACCAAGTAAGAGTTTAAAATCAAGAAAATTGCTCATCTAAAAGGACAACCCATGTGTCGGATTAAAAAACATGAGGTCTGCGTTGATTACTTAGATTTCAACCAGTGAAACCAGTCTCAGATGGTAGCACAGTTTATTCTTCTTCTTTGTCTTCTTCGTAGGGGTCGCCACAGCAGATCATCCATCTCCATCTTTCACATCATTTTTAGCCACACTGACTGCCTTTATGTCTTCCTTTGCCACATCCATGAACCTCCTCTTTCTTATTCCTCTTCTCCTTTTGCCTGGCAGTTCCATCCGCAACATTTTTTTTTTTCTTTCTCCAATGTACCCCTCATCTCTCTCCTTCACGTGCCCAAACCATCTCAATCTCGTCTCGCTCACTTGGTCCCTCTGATATACTCATTCCTAATCCGGATTTACCCTCGTTACTCCGAATGGAAATCGTAACATCATCAGCTCGCCCCCATTTTTTAATTTTTTTTTCCTGACCAGAAGGGGTGGAGCCTGCTCAGGGCTGAAGGTGGACGGCTTTCTTGAGTAGCCTCTCGGAACTGCGGGTGAAAAGGAAGGCTGTGTTAGCGACAGCGGGGTGCTACTATGTACAGTCATATGAAAAGTTTGGGAGCCCCTCTTAATTCTTTGGATTTTTGTTCATCATTGGCTGAGCTTTCACAGTAGCAACTGCCTTTTAATATCTGACATGCCTTATGGAGACAGTAGGATTTCAGCAGTGACATTAAGTTTATTGGGTTAACAGAAAATATGCAACATAACAATTAGACAGGTGCATAAATGTGGGCACCCAACAGAGATATGACTTCAATACTTAGTTGAGTCTCCTTCTGCTCCTTTGAGCCTCTCGACGCTGTCCTTCTATAGCCTGTGATGAGTGTCTGGATTGTGGATGGAGGTATTTCTGACCATTCTTCATACAAAATCTCTCCAGTTCAGTTCAATTTGATGGACAGCCTGCTTCAAATCATCCCATAGACTTTTGATGATATTCAAGTCGGGGGACTGTGACGGCCATTCCAGAATATTGTACCTCTCCCTCTGCATGAATGCCTTTGTAGATTTCCAACTGTGTTTTGGGTTATTGTCTTGTTGGAATATCCAACCCCTGCTTAAGTAACTTCTACTTTGTGACTGATGCTTGAACATTATCCTGAAGAATTTGTTGATATTGGGTTGAATTCATCCGACCCTCAACTTTAACAAGGGCCCCAGTCCCTGAACTAGCCATACAGCCCCACAGCATGATGGGACCTCCACCAAATGTGACAGTAGGTAGCAGGTGTTTCTCTTGGAATGTGGTGGTCGTCTTCCTCCATGCAAAGAGCTTTTTGTTCTTTTTGTCTCATCAGTTCAAAGCACTTTGTTCCCAAATGAATCTCCCTTGTCTAAATGAGCATTAGCATACCATGAGCGACTCTGTTTGTCCAGTGAGTGCAGAAAGGGCTTCTTTCTCATCACCCTGCCATACTGATGTTCTTTGTGCAAATTGCACTGAATTGTAGAACGATGTACAGATACACCATCTGCAGCGAGATGTTCTTGCAGGTCTATGGAGGTAATCTGCGGTTGTCTGTCACCATTCTCACAATCCTGCCTCTCCATATGACGCTCCTGTATTTTTCTTGGCCTGCCAGACCTGAGGTTTAACAGCAACTGTGCCTGTGGCCTTCCATTTCCTGACTCCATTCCTTACAGTTGAAACTGACAGTTTAAACCTCTGAGATGTCTTTTTGTAGCCTTCCCCTAAACCAGGAGACTCCACAATCTTTGTTTTCAGATCTTTTGAGAGTTGCTTTGAGGATCCCATGCTGTCTGTCACTCTTCAGAGGAGAGTCAAAGGGAAGGAAGCACAACTTGTGATTGACCACCTTAAATACCTTTGACCACTCATGATTGGACACTCCTGTCTGTGAAGTTCAAGGCTTAACGAGCTCATCATACCAAGTAATCAGCATTGAGCAGTGACAGGCATTTAAATCAGCACAATGACAAGGGGACCCACATTTGTGCACAGCCAGTTTTTTCACATTTGATTTAATTTCATACAACTAAATACTGCGTCACTAAAAATCTTTGCTTGGAAAATGCAGCAGTACTCGGATGTTCCTTGAAAATGGAAGACATACCACTGATATCTTTTATTATTATGCAGGCTGAGAGGGGTTCCCAAACTTTTTCATATGACTGTACCTTCAACAGAGCCAGGAATGCGTGGTGCTGGTAACATTTGGTCACTCGCTTTGCCCTGTCCCGTGTCACACAGTTAGGTGTGATTGCTTCAGTGCACACAGTTGCAGCCGTTACTCTATTTTGAGAGGCTGTCCACAGGGTAAAAGATGAAAGAAATTAACCCTGCACAAGTATTCGCCCTCCTGGTAAACGAATTCTGTAGTTGAAGTTACACACGACACGTTTGTGATTTGAGCTGCACAAGTTCACAAATTCACTAATGCTTTTCAACAGGAGATTTTTTAAATATCAAAAGTGTGTGCAGCGCACTCTACTCGAGATATCTCAAATTAAATCGAACTGAGCCACAAACTTCCTTGAAGAATAGGTGTGTTAGATTTCAACCAAATTCAGCCACTGGGAGCTTAGTAAGTTCAGACAGACAGGCAGACTGGCATTGCCAGTTGTTACATACAGACAGGTCAAGTAACGGTGGCTATTGCAGTAGGTGCCTTTTATGTCAGATGTTTAACAGGATTGTTCCCTTTTAAAGAACTGGTTGGTCCTCGGAGAACTGAATTTGAGACGTTTGAGTTGGCCAGTCAACTGTTGTCTCATTTTTCATCTCCGTATTGCTTGGCTGTGGGTCAAGGAAATAAGACCCAAAGCAGGTTGGCAAAATGAGGGTGTGCCATCAACAGCAGGAAATGTTTACTAATTAAGAAAATGGCTGAACGACCAAAAAAATTTGACTGGCATCCATCCTATAGGTCTTTCCACAATGTGCCACTTGTGTATTCCCACCACACCCCAAACATGTCCCCCAGGCCACTTCTGTGATCCCATGTAGTGTATTGTTCATTACTGTTGCAGTGTGGATGGCATAGCTGGCACAGTACCACAGTACAGTGGCCCTTGTGTGACCCTGCAGTGGATTAAGCAGGTTTGAAAATGTTACGTTTATGTTACTGATGCAGAATATTTCATTACATAAATTAGTAACCCCTTCCATGTTGGTGAATCTTAATTATTATTTATTTTAAGGAGCTTTGCTTCCACTGCTTTGCCCACAAGGCACGTAGGCTACGGCTGGATGGTTATTAGTATCACGCTAATTTGTATGGGCTTGTACATTGGAAATGAAATACAAGCAGAGTGTCTTCTGGCATTTTTCATTTTCTGATAATAAATGATTTATTTATGTACCTGTACTAGGTGCTTTTTTTTTCCCCCAGTTCTCTGCTAAAAGAGATTGCAATAATTAGTTACGGAGCAATGTATAATTAGGGAAGCAAGGATACGGATATGAGGCATGATGACAGAACGTGGCAATTACATTTATAAATATGGTGGGCTTTAATGAAGCAATTAGTATTCATTACTTAAAGTATTATCATTTTAATATGATAATTATTGAATATTATTTAACTTTGTATGGAAACTAGGAGGACTGCATGTTCAGACACGAAGTGAGGGAATGCAGTAATGAGCACACTGCAGTTTGGTGGAAAATGTATTTATTGACTCCCTCTGACACATTTATAAAACATGAAATATTTAAGAGAAACATTTGATTTGAATCCGCCATATAATGTATGAGCGCTGAAATAGTGCAGATGCTATAACGTGGTAATCTGTCCCGTGTGCACTTTGATAACAGAGTCCGGATAGTCCGAGAACTAGTGGAGAAAAACCAGCAATAAGGGGTCCAGAAAATGAATGGAGGGATAAACAAATACAACAATACCCCAGGAAATCATATTACAGTGTGAAGTGTTGGGAAAGACATTAATGATTGAGGTTGTCCCGTATGTGAACCTTTGAGCGATACCCGCCTGAACCAAAAGGGGGCGCTGTTACTAACTGTTCTGTCTCTCCCATCCACACCCTGGCCGAGAGAAGGCCCCACCCCTTCTAATCACGATCAAATTAAGGGGTGGGGGTTTGGTTTTGGCGGGGTGTCGTGTCTCAGTCCGACCACAAACATGGAAACAGTGGGAAGCCAAAATCTGTTCTGTTCATGAAGTGCTTGCTGTTGTTTAGAGTCTGGATTGGCCGCCATTTTTTTCATTTCCCAGCGACCATACTTTTGGTTTACTGGCATTAAATGGGGATGTTTTTGTGGTCTTCACGAGGGTTCGTGCTCTGTGACAGTGTGTAGGTTCATGAGTGCATATGTGCCAGACTTGCAAGACCCTCTGTACTGAAACAAGCAAGCTGACATGGACAGATGATTAAAGTGGCCCACCTCACAATCCTACACTGTTATTGATTGATTAGCATGAAAGGCGTGGTATAAGATAGAAAGACCGCTAGGAAAAGCAGAGTATAATTGAGCAATAGGAAATGCAGTTTATAACAGATAAGAAAATCATTATATAACTGATTGTTTGATATGAAAGGCACTATATAATAGATGGCCCTAAAAGAAAGGGCACTAGATAATCAATACGTAGACAGTAAGATGATGTGAAAGGTGCTACATGAGATCAATAGATGTGAAAGTATTGGATTGATTGATCAATGTGAAAAGCACTTAACGCAACTGATAGATGTGAAAGGCACTATATAATAACTTCTACTATATAATCAACAGCAAAGGCAGTATATAATGGATAAATGAGGCTGCCTCTCTGGCTCCCCAACGTTTCTTAAGGGCTCCATGATGATTCCTGGCTGTGAGAGAGTGCCTAGGTTCATGAGTGCATATTCTCCACACTTCTAAGACCCCCTTGAACTGCAATAAGCAGGCTGGAAAAAAAATGGACAGATGATTAAATTGGCCCACCTCACAATCACTGTATTGTAGTAAACAGTCAGTCAGCCATTTCTTTGTCCTGAACAGTCTTGTTAGGGTCTGCTGGAGCCAATCGGGCACAAGGCAGCAGCAAACCTTGGACAGCAGGGCACCAGTGTGTCGCAGTGTGGTAAACTGGTTCATAAAAATACAAATGGATGAGTTCTGTGAATAATTGGATCTCTGGATTTTTTTGACTTTCTGTGCTGGGCTTTGACCTTGATTCTGGAATCTGTACTGGGGGTCTTGTTTGATTTGGATTGCTTTTGTGTTACACGGGCTACATGGTCATTTTTTTGTGAAGAGTAATTCTTTATTTTTTATAAACGTTCTATAAGGCCCCTTTGTGTCTAGTCGGAGTTTCTGACTGGATTTTCCCCTCTTTTTGGAAGTGCTTTGTGAACAAGAAGGGAGGGGCCTGGTGTGAAGCTCCACCCCTATCTGGAGAGGGTGTGGCTGTGAACGTGTGTGTCCAGTCCAGTCCAGTCCAGTCCAGTCCGGTCCGGTTCCACACCTTGAAAAGGCAACCGGAGGCAGAGAAACTGGCTTGACTGATGCAGTCAGACGGTTAGTACACCTCGACTCCCAGGCTCTGCTTTTTAAATTTTATATTTGTTGACATTAAATCTCGTGTGCCAGGTGTCTGCCTCAGTACATAGACAATATTGCTGGTATTTCTCCAAACCGAAGTGGCCACTTCATAACTCTGTAGTACCCTCAAGCCTTGTGTCCTCACTGAATTTCACCATTTTGAATCTAATATCCTTTATTCAATAATTCAGACAGCTGAAGATCAGAAGGGGCGGTGACACTGACACCCATCGAAATCTCCCTAAGATGTCACCCTGTCACCCACTCCCGGTATGGCTGAGCCACTTGCACACTCAGAGGGATTCTGCAGTAATCTTACAAGTTAATTTATTGATTTTTCCCACGAACTGACTCTCCTTTTTCCATTGAGGGAGTGGCTGGCATACATTGATGATTGGGTAATATGAGATGTTGAGCAATAGCCACCCACACAGTACAGCTCATCAGTTGAGCTTTTGTTAGGTTTTTTTTTTTTTTTGCTCTTTTCTCCAATATCTTTTAAATTAGAAAGTCTGAGCTAAATACATAAAGGAACCGATTCATCATCCAATGTAATAGGCACACATTGTATGAATGAAATGAGATTTTAGGTAGAGTCATATAGCCAATGTGTCTGAACCCGTGTCTGCCAGGGACTCTGGGCCTGTCCTGTCAACGCGAGGTCCTGGGCGGGATACCCCCGGGTGTCTTAGAGCGAGAGCAGGAGCGGAAAAGACGCACAGACACCGCAGAAATAAGACGTCCTGGGCAGGAGTGGCAGACTGCTGTGCCACAACACAATGATACCGTAGGTCATGAAGTCAAAAGACTGGGAGGGACGATAAATGAGGAATTAATGAGCTAAAGCATAAGCAGTCCTGACCTGGACTGAGAGGTGACAGGAAGTAGCGGTAGACAATGTGGTCACAAGGGAGTCTGGCTTTATATAGACGGGCCCTCCAAGAGAAGCGGGTTATGATGTGGTGGGCACGCGTAGAAAACTAGAGAGAGAGAGAAATGTGAGTGGCACTATGTATTGGTGAGAACGGAAAAGCAACGCCCAAAGCTGTATAGAATTGAAAGACCGTGATATGTAGAAAAGGCACAGTACAATAGATGAAAGTATATGAAAGACGCTTTATAAGAGAGATACCTTGATTGATATGAAAGGCACTATAGTCTTGTATAATAGATATACAGCACCCTTCCTCTATCTCAGTCTATATGTATAATTAATCAATTGGTGTAAAAGGCCCTATATAATTGATTTATATGTAAGGTATTGTATAAGATAGAAAGATGGGAAATGCACTATATAATTGATCAAAATGAAAGGCACTTTATAAGATGGATAAACAGGAAAAACATACAACTGACTGAACAATATGAAAGGTGCTGTATACTTAAATATGAAAGGCACTACGAAATGGATAGACAATGAAAGGGCAATATGTAAAAGAGAGATGTGAAGGATACTATGATTGATTGATTGATCAATATGAAAAGCACTTAACACAATAGATAGATGTGAAGGACACTATATGCTTAATTGACAGATAAACAGAAAGGGCTGTATATGAAAGATATGAAGGGCACTATATTAAAGATAGATAGGTAGATATAGAAGGGGCGCTACTTGGGAGAGTTATAAATTAGTTGATCAATATGAAAGACACTTAGACAGACAGACGTGAAAGGCACTATATACTCAATCAACCGATAAATTAAAAGCAGAATGTATAATAGACATGCTAGATGCTGAACAGCACTGTTAAATAGAAAGGGCACTATATAAGAGAGATGTATAGGGTGGTCCAGATTTAGTCATGCAATTTGCATTGCGCTATAACTTCAGTTTATTACATAGAAAATCACCCGAAAAATCCTGGACCATCAAGAAGAGTGCGAACTGACGACTTGGAGAATCGTCTTCACACCGAACTGGAGTCGTCCCCACTTAAATCAAAGTCATCCGGACGATCTGGATCTGCATAATTAGATCTGGACTGCCGTGTAGATATGAAAGGCACTATATGATTAATTAGTGTATATATGAAAGGCACTTCATAAGAGTTAGACATGAATAGAAATGGTAGTAAACAGATACCTAGGCAGGTAGATAAACAGAAGTGAAAGGCACTATATAATTGATTGATAGATAACTGGAGTGTACGGTGATTAACTGGCCTAGCACCTTTCTGCTGTCATTTTTTGTGACCCTATGGTTGATCACATATATTTTTTTTTGCAGTGGAGAACAGGAACACTGAATACTGAGCTGGAACTTGAACTGGCAGCCTTGTTGTTGCCAGTCCTGGTCCTGAGCCACTTGGCCTCACCAGTTTATTTGCGTGTGTAGATTTCCACACTACCACACTAATAAATGATTCTGTGAACCCAGCCATGGTTTAATTTTCCACACATAAAAGCTTTTTGCAGGAATTAGGCGAAAGTATACATAGGTTTACATTTACAGAAATAATAAGAAGTTACTTTGTAATAATCATTAATGTTTCAAGGATGGGAGAAAAAGAGAATCCGAATAAGAAGAAAGACATTGCTCGGTAACATTTCATCTTGCATGTTTACAGACAATCAGAAAATTCCAAGAAAATGGGTCAAGTAACCGGTTTTTCTGTGAAAGAGCAAATAACAAAATCATTAAAATTCTTTAGTTCAGATGTCATCCAAAGAAATGAGTCTTGACACTGATTGAATATGACCTTTGGGGAGAAAAAGAAAGAAAACGACGCCACACGCGGGGCCCCACACTTTGTCCACTTGCTGACGGAATCCTCTGTGTTTTACTGTCACTTTCTTCGGCTTCTTGTGTTTCTTTTACAGCTGACATCAGCAAGCCTTTCCTCAGTAAGCAATTGAGTTGTTAAACTTGAAATAATTTACATGCATAATTGATAGAGTCAGATAAAACACCGAGAACAGCAAATAACTCAAGTGTGGGGCGACTGCTGAAAATAACGACTTCTATTAGAAGGCACAATGAGGTAAGAATACAGTAGTGGGTGTGCAGTGGGACGCTGTGAGTGTGACTCGAGTGTGACACGGGACTCGGATGGGGTCGGTTTGAGGGAAGAAAGGGCACACAGGTGGTGATCAGAGGTCCTTTTCAAAAGGTAACAAGTCCATCTGGACACAAGGAGGCGCCATGCTCTGATACCGTAAGAGAAATACTCTTTGCATCATGAAAATGAAAATCGTGTACTGCGACCCAATGAAGAAAGGAGCAGGACACGCAGGGTCCCAACAGACGTCAATTGGGTGTTTTATGGGTGGACTGGTCTCCTCACTGGGAGGGGGGCTGAGCGGCTGAGGCGTCGTTTTAAGTGAGATGCACCAAGGCTCATTCTCTTTTGAATGTGTTTTAACCTGGATTTTAACCATTTTGAATGATTTATTAATTTGATGACTTTTTAACCTCCATAGACTCGGTGTTTTTATTCTGGATTATTTATTTATTGGAAGGAGAAAATGGCACCGCACTTTGTTTAGAAGTACTACTGTTGATAAAAGCACTTCTGGCACATTTTTGCGCCTGCCTCTGCTGTGCTGTGTGTGTCCACATTACCCTCTCGGATACGATTATCGATGTCCCGGCGGTCACATGTTGGCACAACGTTTTCATCGTCTACACCGGGGTCCCCAACTCCGGTCGTGGAGGGCCGCAGTGACTGCAGGTTTTCATTCTAACCCTTTTCTTAATTCGTGCCAGTTTGTGCTGCTAATTAACTCCTTTTCCTTTCATTGACTTGTTTTTAGAGATTTGTTCCTCTGAATTTCTTTGTCGTTCCTCTGATTTGCTTCATTTCTTTACTTAAATGGCACCCAGACAGAAATGAAACATGAAGTGAGTGAGCCAACAGAAGACCAACTCAGTCAGGACCTGAAACTCCAACCAGCTTCACTCCAACAGTTGGTTCATGAGGATCTGATTCTTGCTGTTAATTAAACCCGTCCTTTAATTCCTTGGCTTGTTGCTGCTCTCACTACACAGTAACCGACATTTCCTAAACGGTTGATTTTCTCTAAGAGCTCTGTTAAAATGTGTCGGGGTCCTGAGCAAATCGCCATTCCTCTGAGTCCTTCACCTTTTTGTATCTTCTTCTAGAATGCGCTACCCATGGCTGTCCATTTGTCTGTCTAGGATTTTAAATCTGCTGTAGGTCACAAACCGATTGACCTGAAATTTGGTGCGCATACACTACACAAAGTCTACTGTCCGCTTTTGGGGTGATGATTGACCTCCAAGGTGTTTCCTCTTTTTATTTTTATTTAATGTAATTGTAGAATCAACTCTTGGCAGCAGCCAGCAGGGCGGCCGTGTGGCGTATGCATACGGGCACTGTTGTCATTCCCTACCACCTTCGTTGTCACTTCCTCGACCTCTTCATGTCTTAAATCATTCTTGAGGCAGATTGAAGAGCCAGCTTCAGTGAAAAATTAAGAAAAACATACTAAATAATTGCAACACAAACACTGACTGACGCAGTTTTAATACTAAAAGATGCCAACGGAAGAAGAGGAGCCGCTGTGATGGAGCAAAGAAGAGCTTCTCAGGAAACCGCAAACGAATGGTAAACGTACAGAGAAAAAGAGGAGCAAATCTAGAAATGGTCAAGTCAAGTGTGTTCACTGCACGTTATTGTTATAGCAGTGCGCCGTCACAGTATTGTATGATGGTCGCCAGTTGTTTTGGCTCTCATTATTGTTTGGCTGCTAATTACAGAAAAAGAAACACTTGAGGGGTCTGAGGTTTCAAGAGCAAGTCAATTAAAATGAATTCAAAAGCAGGCCACTAATTAAGAAAATGGTTAGAATGAAAATCTGCAGCCCCTCCACGACCGGAGTTTGAGACCACTGATCTACAGTAAGCAATGTGCAGAAGCAGTTAAGATGGTAAATAAAATGCTGGGCCATATCATAAAAATCGAGGGACTATATAATGCACTAGTGGGCAGTTCTGCTCGCCACGCTGCAAGGAGGACAGAGCAGCACTTCAAGCTGCACAGAGGAGAACAACCAGGTGCATCATGGGACGAAAGGACATGTTAGACTGTGACAGACTCCAAAGAATGAAACCTGCTTAGTCTTGAGCAGAGGAGACAGTGTGGGGATCCAGCAAGGTGAATCACATACTTGAGGACACCTAGTGGCACTTAAAAGGAGGTGCATTTAGGACGGAAGCCAGGAAACACCTCCTTTATACAGAGAGTTGTGGCAATCGGGAACAAACCACCAAGACATGGAGTTGAAGTAGATAAACATTAACAACCTTTAGGAAAGCTCTGAATGCGATTATAGGACCGGAAACAAGATGAGTTGGATGGAGTGAACGGTCTCCTCTCGTTATGTTCTGATCAGGCCCTGAAGAAGGATAATATTTCAGAAGCGCATCGGCTCAAGGGATGAAATACTTCTGAGATGGATGTGTCTAACTCTGTTTCCTCATTTAAACTCTTTACCATTGCTTGCATTCCCAGGATGATAAGGAGCCTGTGGCCTCAGGTTGGATGTTCTTGCAGCTCAAATATTTCACGTGGAGGGTTGAAATAGTTGTAGTGCCATTGATTAAAGAGATTTGTATGAGGCAACCTTCTGTTCCTGTCTGTTACTGTATAGGGGGCTCCCAAACTTTTACAAAATGAGACACGTGTCATGACCCCCTCAAAAGAAGGGTCAGCTTGGCCAACAGCTCATGGCTTTGGGTTTCACTCTATGAGCTGTTATGAAGACGTGACGCGTCCTCACCGCCTCTTATCAAGAACATTCAGCAAATGGGCTTTGCTTTGTAAGCAGTCGCCAGCAGTGGAATGGCAGCTCGGTGTGCTCGCTTTCATTAGATTAACACACAGCTGCCGGCTGGGCTCTTCTAAACAAGAAAGAAGGCAAAAAATAAATAAATAAAGCAAACAGGTCTGGGTTTTAAAGCGAGAAATCCTATTTTTAGGCCATCTTTCTTTCCAAGAGTGCCTTGGCACAACCATCGATCTGATTATTCATCTAATAAAGAGAAGCTGCTTTACGGGCTCAGCCTCTAAGACTGGTGGTGGCACTGGATGGCATACTCGGGATTTCCTTTAAGCTTTTTCATTATGATTAAAGGCTGTTCTCATCCTGGCACACAATACTGATTTATCTTCTATTAGCATTTTCTCTTTTTATAGCAGTTCAAAGGAAAGAGACCCTTTGTTCGTTTTTTTCTTTTTTTTTGAGCTGAGGGTATGTCTGGCAAACGTGTCGGGTCTGTTGCTATAGTATGAGTGACAAACAAACAGTAAATATCATTCATCTGTTAATTCCAATTGAATTAGTTCAGTCAAATTGGGGTTTATCATCCTCCAGCCTTAAAATATCCAAATATTTACAATAATAAATCAAACAGAACACTCTTTGCCAGACTGTTGCCAAGCTGAGGGGGCATGGACACTGGCAGAGCAGAAAAGAACGGAGAAAGGACCCAGCGTTGAAGGGCCACGTGGCCCATTTATGACCATACTTTGGAGTTAGTATGAAGATCGATTCAAGAGAGGAAGACGTTGGTCTATTGCCTTGCAGGTCTACTGTACTCCAGTAGGGGCTCCCCCTTCCTTCATTCCGAAACGGGACACACAGAGTGGACATGGACTAGCTGGGAAATTGCAGGTGTGTTTGCTTCAGAAGGACCAGAGTGGCTCGGGCCTGGAAGGAAAGCACACAAAGTCCAGATTATATCTTGAAAAATGACCACTAGAGGGGGCTCAGACAGACCAGTGCAGGGTCAACACCTCGACAGGGCACCAGTCCATCACTGGTCAGGTGTCACCGTATATCTCAACCGAGGTTCCTTCCCTTGCTGGAGTTCAAAGTCTTGCTGTATGTTTTTTCTGCTCTTTGTTGAGTCATTTAATTATGTTAGTTACTTTTATTTTTTATCACGCCCGGACAAACTTGTTACGAAGGCAGGCTCTATTGTAGGAGTAAAGTTGGACAGTTTAACATCTGTAGCAGAGCGACGGGCACTAAGCAAACTCCTGTCAATCATTAAGAATCCACTGCATCCACTGAACAGTGTCATCTCCAGACAGAGGAGTAGCTTCAGTGACAGACTTTTGTCACCGTCCTGCTCCACTGACAGACTGAGGAGACCCCACACTATGCGACTCTTCAATTCCACCCGGGGGAGTAAATGCTAACATTACATTACATTGTCTGCTTTTTTATTTTTTTTCCATTTTTTATTACTATTTAATTTAATATTGTTTCTTTGTATCAGTATACTGCTGCTGGATTATGTGAATTTCCCCTTGGAATTTAATAAAGTATCTATCTATCTATCTATCTATCTATCAATTATCTGCTGTATTTTCTTTGCCCGTGTTATGCTATGTGTTTTGTGGGTGGTCCTCCCAAGAGCTGTGGTCCTGGGCCATCTTAACGAATGGGCACGCTGTGCAGATGTATGTAGTGATTTGCCGAGTGGTTGTGTAGGTAGGGGTGCCAGTGCACTGCTTTGTGCGGGGGCCTGTGATGCTGTTGAGACGGCCCTGGTGAGGTCACCTGCCAATACCCACAAGGAACTGTGCCCTCCGCAATGTAAATCTGTAGGGTCTCCCACAGTTCCTGGTGGTTCGTTTTGAACGTACTAGGGAGTGTGTGGGGAGTTCTTAATTAATTTATAGAGCGCTTTTCTCGCTACTCAAAGTGCTTTACGTGGTGAGTGTGCAGCCACTTCAACAACCACTAATGTGCAGCGTTCAGCTGTATGAAGCGATGGCAGCCATTTTGAGTCAGTACGCGCTTCACACATGAGCTATTGAGGTGAATTGGTAAAAGATAATCAGCCAGTTAGACATGGGGGATGGTGGTGGGGTGGGGGGGCAGGCTGTGGTTGGAAATTTAGCCAGGACATCGAGATACACCCTGTTCTTTAGGAAGGATTCCCAGGGATCTATTATGACCACAGGGAGTCAGGATCCCGGCTTTACATCTCGTCTGATGGATGCCATTTTTACAGCACAGTGTCCCCGTCACTGCACTGGGGCATTGGGATCCACATTCTGACCACAGGGTAAGTGCCCCCTGCTGGCCTCACCAGCACCTCTTCCAGCAGCAATCCAAGCTTTTTGCTCTGCACCTACTCACCCCACGTTGAAGCTTCTTCATGTGACCGAAGTCACCTGGCAAATCACAGTGGTCCAGTCAAACAGGGCCGTGTCATGCATCACTTTTTATTCACTAGATAGCAGTCCTGAGCATTATGCAGGCGTAACACTCTCCATTGGATCATATTAGACTTCCCCGAGTCGCACTTGGGGTTGACCATCTTTACTTTGAACTCTGACACGCTGAGGGTTAATGTCAAGGAGGTTAAGCTGTATGACACACTAGGGAGGCCTCATCTGGAGTACTGAATGCAGATTTGAGTGCCAAATAACATCCAGGGGGGCACTAAACAAAATCCATAGAGCAGCCGAGCCGATTCAGGACCATGAAGAGTGAGTGAGTGAGGAGGAAAGCATGAAGGAGCTGAAACGTTTCAGTTTAAACAAATGAGAGATTAAGAAGAAACATGGTTGAAGTTTTTAAAATTATGACCATTCAGTCGCACCCTAAACAGACCGGTCCAACTCAGACATTCCATGCTTGTCCCAGTTTCCCAGCCCTAATCCCAACATCCTTCGGCACACCACACATTCAGCTCTTCCTCAAAACACCCCACATCCGTTTTCCATGCATCTGCCTATGTGCTGTCACTCCAGGCTTCCTCTCAAGCTCGAGACTGTCAAGGTAAAGTCATTTACTGTACAACAATCGTTTTGGATGACTATTAGTGATGCACATCACCAACCAGAAGACATAGCGGCTGAAATGTTGAGGGCATGTGTGAACTGCAAAACCATATGGCTTCAGTTTATCGTAAGAGTCCACATGCAGCAGCAGCAGCAGCAGCATGGGTGATAGAGCCACCTTCTCAACCATCGTCGCACCTCCTTCAGGGTCAAGCAGCTGGGTCCTCATGCCTTGCAGAACAACATGTCCTCTTTGGATTGTTTGCTGGCGTCATCCGTTGTACAAACTTAACCGTGTGATTAATGTGGAAATTTCAACTTTAATCATGAAAATAACTACACGATTACACTGGAAATGAAATCAAAATCTACAGATGAATCCTAGTACTAGTGTGTTGTGCCATGTTAGCCATTAGCAGTGTAGTGAGAAGTCAAGCTAAATGAGCCCTTTTATTGGCAAACTAAAAAGATTACAATATGCAAGCTTTCAAGGTGTCTCAGGCCTTTCTTTAAACTACAGATGAATCATGAAATTAACTACGGTACTGAAATTGAGACATGAAATACAACACTAAAGTCAAAATTCTGAGATTAAAGTCAATGTTTTAACGTTAATCGTGCAATTAAGAGATTAAAGTTGAATTTTAGAGATTAATCATGGAAAAACCTACAGGGTTAAAGTCAGATTTTTGAGACTACAGTTGAAGTTTTAACTTAAATCCTAAAATTAACTACAAGAATAAAGTTGAAATTTTGAGATTAATCACAAAATTAACTACGAGATTCAATTCAACATTTCCAGATCAGTTATGAAATTAACTACACAATTTGACGTTGGAATCAAAAGTTTTACTTTAATGATGAAATTAACTACAAGAGTAAAGTTTAAATTTTGAGACTACAGTCAAAGTTTAAAATTTAATCGTGAAATTAACTGTGCGAAAGAATCCGTCTCAACACACGAGAAAGGTTTGGGACAGCCACCCGTATGTTGTGCCTGGCAGCAGAAGGGTTTTGAAATAGGCAGTGACGCGCATACGCCGAGTTCAGACTGAACTGATTTTAGTTGTGAAATGATGGCGGCTTTTAAAAGCCAAAACCAGAAGTGATGTCATCTGAGGCCAGAACAGGAAGTGACATCATTTATGTTTTTCCGTATCTGGCCAGCAGAAATAACAGAAGTAGGATCAGTGCACCCTGCCACCCCCTGGCCTGATGGGTAATTACCTCCACTTGGTCCACTCAGCTTCCTCCTAATCACACGTGTGTGACAACTGCAAGATTATAGTTGAAATTTAAATTAGAATTTCAGCTTTAATGATTCAATTAACCACAAGATTAAATTTGAAATTTTGAGATTAATCATGAAATTAACTGTGAGGTTAAAATCATAATTTCAGTTTTAATCCCAAAATTTGCTACACGATTAAAGTCAAAATTTTAAGGTTAATGTTGAAATTTCAACCTGACTTATGGAGTAAACTAGAAAATGAAAGTTGAGTAACTAACTTTGAGGCTGAGCAAATAGCTTCATGATTAAAGTTCAAATTTTTTGAGACTAAAGTCAAAACTGTGATTTTAATAATGAAATAAAGATGTTTTTATCTTCATTGTGTCTTTATTTTCATCTTCAAGCAAGATTTAAAATGAGAAATTATGAGATTAAATTTGAAATTTCAACTTAACTACAAAGTTTTAAAGTGAAAATTTCGAGACTTCTCATGTAATTAGCTACGGGATTAAGTTTGCAATGTTTTTATCTGGGCAGCACGGTGGCGCAGTGGTAGCGCTGCTGCCTCGCAGTTAGGAGACCCATCTGGGTTCACTTCCCGTGTCCTCCCTGCGTGGAGTTTGCATGTTCTCCCCGTGTCTGCGTGGGTTTCCTCCCACAGTCCAAAGACATGCAGGTTAGGTGGATTGGCGATTCTAAATTGGCCCTGGTGTGTGGGTGTGTTTCTGTTTGTCCTGCGGTGGGTTGGCACCCTGCCCGGGATTGGTTCCTGCCGTGTGCCCTGGGATTGGCTCCAGGTGACCCCCGTGACCCTGTGTTTGGATTCAGTGGGTTGGAAAATGGATGGATGGATGTTTTTATCTTCACTGTGTCCCTGTTATTTATTTTTGGTTCCTCCATGTGGCCCTAACACACTTCTGTACAAATAACAGTCAGGATAACAGAAATGAATATAAGCCTGTGCCAGCGAGCCCACCCTGGCTGAATTTTGACATGTACGGCTCCCTCAGTGCCCGATTGGACATGGATGGACGTTTGCTAAGATCAGATTGCATTTGTGTCGTAACAAAGCGCGGCTCAAGCGCGGAGCAGCACACACACACAGTGATACTGCAGCATTGGGTGCTGCGTGGCTCAAATGGCAGATATTTTTATAAAAATTCAGCAGAGTGTGGAATTTAAATGCTGCGAGTCAACTCGGTGGCGCTCAACACGGGCCTCTTTACAGTCAGAGCAGAGATAACAAATGAGCATCCAGCCTTGCCTACAGAAAATAAATCTTTATTATCCACCGGGAATGGCCTCATAGGAGATGGTAATGTGGTGAACATTCCAAAAACAAAATTCAATTCAACTGGGACAACGCGTTTTCAATAGCAGTCTAGTGTCGTCGCTGCCATTAATATTCACCGTGAGTGCATAAACTCTGGTAACGCGTCTGACCCCCTACACTTCTGGAAATAAAAAAAAAAAACAAAAAACACCTTGGGCGTATTTTTTGTAAATGAATTTGGCAGAAATGTGTCATTCCTGGCTGAAATGATATTTCTGCTTGAATAGTAAGTTCATATCGATCTTCTCAAACGTCACTTATCTCTGTCTCTGTGGAGGCGTCTGTGCATATGAAGATCTCACACCATGATAAAGCATCTCTGAAGAATTCCTCCCCTGCCTTCTTTCAAACCGCCAGCCTTACCTTTTATCAACAGCGTCTTGGCTTGAATCATACACATCCCTAAGTACGAAACGTAAACCTTCTTAAATAATTATATCGAACACCTTCACAGTTTTATGCGGCATTAATTTGGAACACAAAAGAATGAATAAAGCGTCAAGTGTGCTGATATAAAAATCAATTAAAGTGTCGGCCTCCGGCAGAGATTAAGTACGCTAACTGCTGCAGAAAAAGAGACATTGTGACGTAATGGGTCCACTGGAAAGGACTCTCAAAGGTGTGGCACAGCGGTTAGCGCCGCTGCCTCACAAGTCCAGGGTTCAGTCCACTTTATATTTCTATGGTGCCGTCTGCAGAGGGTTTGTTCTTGCCTTGTGCCCTATGATAGCTGGGACTGGCTCGGGCAACCCCTGTGTCCCTGATCATATCTAAGTGGGGGAGACAAAAAAGAAGGTAGAGTGCTGTTATGTTACAGCAAGGCTCTGCTCTGTGACTTCTCTTTATTCTCTTTATATGTGCCCTCTTTTGTATTTTAAAATACTCATTTTCATAAATCTCTCTTATAACTATGTATTTTTCTCACTTTCTGTAAACTTCTGGAAATCCTCTTTCTTTAATCTCACTCTACTTGAACTTTCAGCGGCACGGATCATCTGCTCCAATGTGGAAATGTGGCAAACTGCTACACTCCTTGTTCAGAGCTGGCTGGCGAGGCATCTGTGCCACTCCACTAATCTTAATCCCTAATTTTCCAGTTTTCTTCGTCCTTTTCTCCGCTGGGGCTCTCTCTGTCTAGCCTCTCTTGCCAGCCTGTGCAGACATCAGCCCTCTTCACAGGCCAGTTTCGGGGTTCAGGCACCATGGGTCATTTGTGCGGGGTGGTTGTTGATAATCGTTTGCCCTTTCAGGTATTCCTAAATGTGTTTTTTTTTTTTGTTTTTTTTGATTACTGAACTTGAAATATTTTTGATGACATAAACCTATGTTTGGTCATTTTGCTTTGTTACTTTCCATGTATGTTGTACAGATCTCATGTGTTCTTCGTGCGTGGAGCCTCGAAAGGTGGGGTCATGCTGGAGGACCGCCCTCAGTATGTATATATATGTATGTATGTATGTATGTGTGTATGTGTGTGTGTGTGTGGGGTGGCGCAGTGGTAGCGCTGCTGCCTTGCAGTTAGGAGACCCGGGTTCGCTTCCCGGATCCTCCTTGCGTGGAGTCTGCATGTTCTCCCCGTGTCTGCGTGGGTTTCCTCCCACAGTCCAAAGACATGCAAGTTAGGTGGATTGGTGATCCTAAATTGGCCCTGGTGTGTTTGTGTGAGTCCTGTGGTGGGTTGGCACGCTGCCCGGGATTAGTTCCTACCTTGTGCCCTGTGTTGGCAGGGATTGGCTCCAGCAGACCCCCGTGACCCTGTGTTTGGATTCAGTGGGTTGGATAATGGATGGATGTGTGTGTGTATATATTTATGTATGTATATGTAATTCAGAGAGAATCCTGAAGTGGTTCTTTGAAGCTCATAGAGCGCGTATCAAAATACCGTATATACTCACATATAAGTCGAAAAATCGATCAGAAAATCATACCCCGACCTATGCGCCCGTTCAAAAATGCGACACTTTTTTTTTTTTAATCTTCTTACCTCCTCCAATATCTCACCAGTTTCTCAGACGCATCGAATTTTGTTGCAGCAGTGCAGTTACCAATTTCTTTCATTTAAAACTAGCTTTATACTTTCTTCTGATCGAACGCTCCATTGTAGTTAAGGGATGCTCGTACGATAAAGGTGTGTGAGGGTGTGAGATACAAACAACACAAACCAATGCAAACGTTGCTTCAGAATAGTTCAGATATTACCATGTTTTCACGTAGGCACAATATATACAACAACAACAACAACATTTATTTCTATAGCACATTTTCATACAAATGATGAGCTCAAAGTGCTTTACAGGATGAAGAAAGAGGAAAAAAGACAACATACATAAATAAAATTAGGGAACACTAATTAACATAGAATAAAAGTAAGGTCCGATGGCCAGGGAGGACAGAAAAAAAAAAAATCTCCAGACGGCTGGTGAAAAAATAAAATCTACTGGGGCCACAAGACCACCCAGCCCCCTCTAGGCACTCTACCTAACTTACAGTTGTGCTTGAAAATGTGTGAACCGTTTAGAATTTTCTATATTTCTGCATAAATATGACCTAAAACATCATCAGATTTTCACTCAAGTCCTAAAAGTAGATAAAGAGAAGCCAGTTAAACAAATGAGACAAAAATATTATACTTGGTCATTTATTTATTGAGGAAAATTATTCATGCCATGATACACTTCCACAAACGTGTTGTGAAGAGCAGACTTTGATAGATCCTGTTCTTTAAATAACACAGGGTGCCCACTCACACCTGATTGGCATCCCATTGATTGAAAACACCGGACTTAAATTTCACCGTCAAACTTACTGATCATCCGTGAGGTTAACATACTTTTGCCACTCACAAATATGTGATATTCAGTCATTTTCCTCAATAAATAAATGACCAAGTATAATATTTTTGTCTCGTTTGTTTAACTGGTTTCTCTTTATCTACTTTTAGGACTTGAGTGAAAAATCTGATGATGTTTGAGGTCATATTTATGCAGAAATCTAGAAAATTCTAAAGGGTTTACAAACTTTCAAGCACAACTGTAGATGACCTCAATCAGTCCTCATGGTTTTCAGGGTTCACAAGGAAGAACTTGATGATTAAGGTCATGTGGACTTCTGGCCTTTAATCTATCAATGGAGGGACATCACGGTACTTTGATCAAGTGGTGGTGGCGCAGATCACCAGAGGGAAAAAAGGCCATGTGCTTCGCGGTTACTCTGTCAGGTGGGCGTTACGCTATTGGTCCAAGAGATTTTGATATGCTGAGTTTTCCGCATTCGACTTATACAACCGATGTTTTAAAATGCTGGAAATTATACAGTATAATCAAGCCCCTAATTATCCGCGGGAGAACTTAAACACAACTATATTCGGGGAGTGCAGATTTTTCTGGATTTTTGCCTTTATTGCTTCTGCTTTTAACTGTCAATTTTTGGGCTGTCTTGGGGATTCGTTTGCTGCTGTTGGCCTCCTTTTTTGACTGCATTTGCCATTTTTATGAAATGATCATTTCAAAATCCTCATTTTCATTTTGTACGGAGAAGTGGAGACTGCCCGCTGGAGGACAATAAAAGTGGTTTAAGTTGACATAGTCTAAAAGGACAGCCCACATGCTAATGTTTGACATTTGTCCGATTCTGGGAGCACAGGTAAAGAATCAAATATCAAAAGTATGATCATAATTGTGGTCAGCAACCACGAAATGGCATAAAAATGACACTCCACAGGCCTATATTAATGCCCCCCTGTTTTTTGATGTTTTGTGAACAGGACTAACTTTGACCTCTTGTATCCCAACTGGGTGAACCCATTGGCCATTTGATGTGGCGCACACAATTTCAAGTCTGCCTGATCACTTTTGATTCAGACACCTATTTGTTTATTCTTTATCATTAGGGTTGTGAAATGACACACGAAAAAAGGTTTGGGGAAGCCACCTGTATACTTAATTCTGTACACAACTCTGCTTCATATATGCCTTTTGCAGCCAGGAATTGAGTCCAAGACAGAGCTGAATACAAGTGGAGACTGATCGGTTGGCTTTGAAAGCAGGTCGGCAGATGGGACGTCATCGGCACCCGGAACTGGAAGTGGAAGTGACATCCTTGGGGCTGGAACCGGAAGTGACGTCATTGGAATCGGGCAGAATTTCCAGTGTCTGGTCTGCAGAGATAAAAGACAAAGGTTTGTTGCTCCCTGCCACCACCTGGCTTGGCGTGGAATGACCTTTTGTGCACGTGTGTGACAAGGTTTAATTGCCTGCTCAAAACATGGTCTGAACATGGCCTACAAATGAGGATTTTGTTTAGATCTAGGGGGCCAAAGCATTTAGGGGTAACTGTTAAAACAAATACAATATTAACAAAAAGCATGACACAAAACCATAAACACAATCAATTAAACAACATTCAACAGACAAAACAATACTATTTAACGGTGATTTTCCCAATTCGTAATGTTATTTTTTTTTAACCTGTAAAGCCTGTGTTCCATTTTGGGCCTCTGCAGGCCAAAGCCTTCCTTTTTGGGTTGAGGGTTAAGTGACCTCAAATAATAATAATAATAATTTAGTGATATCCACAAAACCAGAACAGCACAGCAGTACTCCCTAAGAAGTGCAATGCCACAAACCCCAATGACGCTTGGGAGACATCCACCCGACTACACTCCGGTCTGTAAGTATCTTGACTGACACACAATTTTCATAGTTTGGTCTCTCTATTCCACCATAATGGATTGGAAATGAAGCAATAATTACACGAATGATGTGTGGGCTTTCAGCACAAATTCAAAAGGTTTAACAGAAATATACAGTAGTAGGAGCTGCCATTCTCGCCCCATGTGTGACGATGCAGGTCCTGCTCTTCTAGATTTGGGAGCCCTCGAACCCAACAGAAGTGAAGAACTGGCACATAGCGGGACAAGTCAAACTGAGCAAGGGGATGGTGTAAAAATGAACAGGTGCTTTTACTAAAAACTAGCAAAATACCCGCGCTTTGCATCGGTGAAGTACTGCATTAAAATTTTTATTAAGAAGAAAGGGAAACCTTTTTAAACTGAAGGAAAATATACCAATAATTATTTGTTAAGGATCTCTTTGTATACCACATTGTCAGTTCGGCCCTCCGGTTGTAATATGACCAAGCTGTGCGCTGAGCTTACTCTGAGCATGTAATGTACAGTTGGCCATGTGAACAGTAATCTTGTCTCAAATCTCACAGCTTGGATTGCTGCTGTCATAATCGGTTTGAGTTTCAAGGTTTGTTTCAATTACGACAGTATTTGTAGGACTTGTGTTGAAGTGACATTCGGCATCTGTCAAGCGTTGTAAGCATACAACCGGTTTCATCGATAACTTCACATCCAGCTTTTGAGAGTTGAAACATTCATAAACATCAAAGTGTCCACTACTGAAATCGTCACCTGTCAATCTAAGTTGTTTAAGAGGCATTGGCAGTTGTCGAAAGGTATAAAATATTTGGCCATTTCGGTACACTTGAAAGCGACAACTGAACAATTCAGCGGCAGCCATCAACTTACATGCAGAACCATAGGTGAAGGGCTTAAGCATTTCACTCTTCTAGTGCTCCTGTTTAGTCTAATTATCTCCTGTACGTCATCAGTCCACACCTTGAACCTGTCCAGTCATTCAATACATAAGACACAATGTTCCTCCGGATATCAAGAGTGAGCCTGATATGGCCGTGCAATTTGTGACAAAGAGAATGGAAAAGGTAGGTGCCATCTCTGGGCATGGGAACCACTCGGTAAGTGACAGGTCTTTGATTGATGGTTATCACCTCCATAGACATGTTAATGGGGGTACGGTGGGAATGATAAAGGAAATGGGTACCTGAACCATGTAAAGCAATTCTAAAATACCTACACAATAACTATAATCGTAATAAATGAACAATAAAACGGTGGAGAAGCCGTGGATTAAATAAAAAGGCTGTAGTTATCAGCAGGGAGAGGTGAATCCCGTGGCGAAGCAAGGAAGGGAATGTAGAGACCGGAGCGACGGACGGCCTTATATAGGCAGGCAGCCAACAACGTGGGAGGCATTGGGATGGGGGGCCCAACTCCGCCTCACACGGTGACCGCGCTGCAGGCTATGGACGTATATATGTATGTAAGTGGGATTCAGTTAGCGTTGGGAACCCGCGTACCAAATTTCTTAAAGATGGGCCCATAAGTAACAAAGACCGTTGAAAAGTTCAATATGGCGGCCGACAGTGGCATCATACCACCGAAATAAGTACCAAATTTCAGCCTTCTACCTACACGGGAAGTTGGAGAATTAGTGACGTCGGAAAGTTCAATATGGCGACTGACAGTGGCGTCATACCACCGAAATAAGTATGTACATCGGTTTCGGTTAGCGCAGGGAAGCTGCCTACCAAATTTCGTGAAGATGGGGCCATAAATAAAGTTCGACATGGCGGACGTTGTCGACCTTTATGACTGTTACGTGTAGAATTTCGAAATGAAACCTGCTTAACTTTTGTAAGTAAGCTGTAAGGAATAAGCCTGCCAAATTTCAGCCTTCTACCTACACGAGAAGTTGGAGAATCAGTGATGAGTGAGTGAGTGAGTGAGGGCTTTGCCTTTTATTAGTATAGATACAAACGGCGTCTAAAGTGTGCAGTGATTCAAAGTTCAATAAATAACACATAAAATCAGGGTGAATAAAAGTGGAGGTTAAAATAATCCAAATAAAACAAGGTTAAAAACAACGGTCCCTTTTTCAAAAGCTGGTGCCTTCATCCTTCTACTTGGTGGCTTCCCTGCTTCTCCCATCAGGCTTTGCAGCAGGAGGGTTGCCCTACATGCAGCTGCATCTGACCTTCTCTTGCTGGTCCGGTAGCTCTCTGTCCCCTGACTCCGTACAGCTTGGACGGACTGAGCCTCCCTGACTCCCACTGTCTTCCACCTTCTGGGACACTCCAGGTTGTGAGATCACTCATGTTCATACTGCGCCCCCCACCACCGAATGTCGGCCTAACACTCTTGAGGGGCTCTCCTCCCAGCTGCCTGCATTTATCAGCGAGCCTGCTCTCTCTCTCTCACTCACTTGCTCCCTTCCTGCACCGGCCCTTCACTTCTCCATCCTTCTCTCCTTTCTTTTTTTTTCTTCATCCCTCCCTTCGCACTCTCGCTTCTCATACTTATAATGGGGACATGGCACACGTGTTGCAATCAGTTGCTCCCGGCATTAATCACGGACACGGGCAATCCTGCACCTGTACACTTCAGTGCAGAAAAACCTACCACGGAACCACTCCCACCACACTACCATTCCCCCTCCTTAAGCCGCGAGTGCTGCGATTATTTATTTTAAAAACTGTCCATTCATTTAGAGCCGCGGACCCTGCTATATCGCACCACGATCTGTAGCACACTACATCTTCTGTGTAATGTGGTGGAGGCCGTGTCGCTGCATGGACAGGCCTTACTGCTAATATAAGTCGGTCACTGGTGTTTGCTCATGATGTGACTGCTGACCGAAGTCGCAGGATGAATTGTGAAGTGTAGAGGGCGCTATACTGTCTGCTCAGAGTCAGCCAAACGCTGCAAAACTGACAGGACGACACTGCATAGGACAGATGAACAAAGAGCCGAAGCATACTGTGATAGAACACCAAGTGCTTCACAACACAAACAAGTGGAATATTCTTCAATGGCCAAGCCAGTCAACGGACCTCAACCCAGCTGGACATGCTGAGGACAAATCAGAAGGCAGAAAGTCCAGCGAACACGCAGCACCTGAGGACAGTGGCAGTAAAGGCCTGGCACAGCATCACCAGGGTGGAAACGCAGCGCTTGGAGATGGCTGTGGGTTCAGACTTCAGGCTGTCATTGACTGGAATGGATTGTCAACCAAACATTGACAAGGATCATTACATTTAGGATTATATGAGTTTGTCCAAATTCTTTTGAACGCCTGAAAATAGGGGGCCCGTGTATAAAAATGGCTGTCTTCTCCAAGTGGCTCATACAATGTTGTTAAACCCCTTGAATTTAAACTTTTAGTCTACACTTCAGTGCTTTGCTTCAAATCCATTGTCGTGGCGCACAGAGCCAAAATTCTGAAAATTGTGTCACTGTCAAATACTGCTGGGCCTAACTGTATAAAGACAGAGGGTGGTCCCCACAGGAAGTGATATCATGGTGACCTCTCCTTTTGGGGGCTCCACCCACAAAATACAAGGGACATGTTCAAATAACACAGTCCCTACATACTGATTAATAAATAAACATAACAGTATTAACAAAAACGACAGACGCATGAAAAATATGAATTTAAACAGAACAATAAAGTGGAATGTAATCCCTGGCTGTGACATCAGCCCCCCTTAGCTGTATTCCATGCGTTTAGGGGGTTAATGTAACCGACTGTCAGTTTTCAGACAGGAATAAATGTTTCTGAGTTGATTGAAATAAAGTTTAAATAGAACAATAAAATCGGGACAAAAGAGGCCAAACGTGCCAGGGACTAAGTGCACGGCCCCTGCAAGCTTGACAAGGTATAAGCTGACAAGAAAAAAATTGTCACCCAAGAGGTTGTGACATTACAAGAGTGATGAAACTAAAACTGCAATAAGCTGGAAGCAAAGCGGGATGGATGGATCGATACTGGACACAGGAAATTCTAAATCGGCTCTCCAGAGGCATGAAGTGACCGTGAGGAATGATGGCTGATGGGAGGATGATGTATAAGTAGAGAGAGCTGCAAAGACATCAAGAGCGAGCGAGCGGCCAGAAAGTGATATCCAAATGTTTTAAAACTCCAAGGCTGTAGCAGCTTTTGAGGTAAAGCGCCTCTCCAAAGCAATTTGTCAGGACATTCAACATCATTTAAGGGCTTCAGAGCAAAAACCCTGAATAACATCTGCAAGGACAAGGTTAGCAAAAGAGCAGTCAGAAACGCTGGAACGTCGTGCCATGTGACCTTAGTCTTGGCCAACGCAAAGTCTAAACTCAGGAAGTCCAAAGTGCCCGACATCTGCACCCACAATGAAACCTCAACGCAGAGTTGAAAAGCAAAGTAAGCAGCTAATCTCAACGACTTCAGTGGACACACCATTTGGTTTTTTATTACTTGAATATCCACTAACTCAGACAGTCACGATGTCCCAGCGGGCGACTTTTATATCTTTTGACCTGCGATTCTTGATGTCGATCCGAGCGACCTTAGCGACTCAGAGAGACACCTGAAGGTTCACCGTGTTGTGGATGGTAGGCCTGAGGCAAAAAGGCAAAATGATTGCAATTGAACAGAAAGAGAAACACGGTAGCCCCCAAAAACACGGTACACGCTGCAGGGTCACAAAGCGCCGTGGTAGCCCGCCATAACACAATGCTTTCAGCCAGGGTACACTTGGCTGCGGTTCAACTTCATGTTTCAGGTTCATTTTTGATTCTTTCACTTACACTAATGATCCATTTGTTAATTATCTGCATGGTTCCTTGTTTTTAATTGTGTCCATGTATGTAAGCTTCCTGGGGTGGGGTCACCTGCCAATCACCTCCAGGAGCCGCCCCTGCCCTTTGAATCTGGAGGGTCTCCCAAAGTTCCTGGAGGTTCATTGTGAATGTGCTGAGCTCTGTGTTTTCGCTGTGTCTCGTGCTTATTGTGATTTATTGGATTTTTTTATTTTACTTTTTGTTCCGTTTTTGGATTTTGTTTGCTTGAAACGTGTTTATGTTTTTAGGCAACTCCATTTTGCCGTTGTGCTCTTTAGGGCTTCAACATATTACAGAGTATTTTTAAGGAAGAATTAAACCTTTTTATTTTTTTGAAGCTTCTGTGTTTGCTTATTTACTTTGTTGGGGTTTGGCAGTTGGGATATAGCGGGTTGGATGATTAATGGATGGATGGATGGATGGATGGGTTTGGCAGCTTACCTCCCTCTAGTGGGCATTATTGAAAGTCCTTTTGCAACTTTTTGGGATTTACGTGCTTTGAAACTCCCAGTCATGACACACAATGGGCGGCATCGAAAAAAATATAAGAAAAGTGTGCAAAGAAACACACATCTACTGCCCTCATTCCCTCCCTCCATTCGTTGGCTGGAGTCGGGAGAGGAGAAGGACAGAGCTCGGGAGGAGAGGAGTGGAGGCGGCCTGAAGAGAGTGAGGCATTGTGAGGCCTGGACTTTGGGGGAGTTTTGGGGGTTGTGTGCTGCACCTTGTATATAGCAATTGTAAATAAACGTGTGGTGGTGAATTAACACCATGTCTGCCTGTCTGTGTCCAGGCCATCGTCCACAGTTACACATAATAACATTTCGTATTGTTGAATAAACTAAACAAAACTCTTTTTGACTTTTTCTTGGGGGGGGGGACGTTATACTGAAGGGGCTAAGATATTTTTTTGAAACAGATGTTTTCAAATAGGCACACACTGTAGGAGCAAATGCCATTAAATTAGCAGGTCATTGTTACAATACAGTAATAATAAGGGTATCATCTAAAGATCATTTTCTGTAAATCTGAGCCACATTTTCTAATATTCATATATTGCAGTTTTAAAATGATCAGCAGTTTAATGAGGAAATTAGTTAAAACAAAAAAAGGAGCACTCTGTTTTATTTCCCTTCCACACAAAGTCCACAAACTAAACTCTGCTCCTAATTGCCTGGTGTTTGTTTTGCGGCCTCCTTTGTGAAGAATTCCAAACCGCAAGCGGGGCTTCAAATGGGAACTACAAAGGGATGATAGGAATGGCAGGCCAGGTCATCAGGGTACTCACTCACACTCACACACAACACAACACTTCCTCTTGTGCTGGCTGCCGGTGGAGCAGGAGATAATGGAGACGCTCAAAACGTCCCATCTGAACAGACGGCTCAAATTGGGATGTTTGGTCTACAACGGCCGGGCAGCACTTGGGGGGACGTCGCTAAGTATGCAGCCGGCATGGTAGGCGTAGTAGTCGTCATATTGTCACGTGCAAAGTGTTTGTGGGAAATTCTAAAAGAAGGCAAAGGGGCAGGTAAAATGTAAATAATCTGCTATGAAGGACATGCATATGGAAAACAAATTAGAAAAGACCAACTATCCAAACACACACTTATGCTGGATGTGAAAAGAGAATTTATTTATATCCACCTTAATAAAAGGATAAGTGTCTGTTTATCTGTATGCCCATCAGGTTGCTATGCCTTTGTCATTCCAACAGATGGCACATCACAAACATTAACTTTGCTTTTACGAATCTCATGCCAAATGGCATGTAACAGAAACTTGCATTGCAGGTGCCATTCCTTCAGATGGTGCATCATAAACATGAGCGCTGCTTTTATGTATACCACACCAAATGACATACGAGGTGTGGCAGAAAAGTAATGAGGCTGATTTTTTATTTACCAAAGTTTTTTTTTCTCAAACATCAATGTTATTCCCTTCAAAGTAGTTCCCTTGGGCAGCTACACACCGATGGAGACGTTGTTCCCACTGTTGGTAGCAGCACTGGAAGTCTTCAACCGGTATGGTCTTCAGCATGTCCGTTACACTCTTTTGGATGTTTTCTAAAGTCTCAAATGACGCCCTTTGAGGACATTTTTCAGTTTAGGAAAAAGGAAAAAGTCACACGGACTGAGGTCAGGTGAATAAAGGGGGCTGGGGAACCACAGGAATGCCTTTTGAGGTCAAAAATTCTGTTACGGAGAGGGCAGTTTTTCGGCATCATTTTGGACAGACCTCCCGCATGTGCAAATGTTCATTCAAAATTTGATGAACGGTAAATCTGTTCAAATTTGATTGTTCACTCAACATTCTTAACGTTAAACGACGGTCTGATCTCACAAGAGTGTTCACACGTTCGATGTTTTCATTGGTTTTCGAAGTTGAAGTCCTCCCTGAACGGCGTTCATCTTCAACGTGTTTTCTGCCTTCCAAAAATGATTTGTGCCAGCGAAAAACTTGAGCTCGGGATAAAGAATGTTCCCCATAGGCCTGTTTTAACTTTTCAAACGTCACACTTGCCGTTTAATGGCACAACGTTGCTCCAAATTCCGCTGTTCCATTTTGTGTGACGCACAACCAAAAACACAACTTCGCTAACAGCAGTCACAAAAATCACATAGTTAACGGAAGGAGTTGAAACTCGCACTGAGCTATGGGAGGGTACTGATACACGTGCTCTATCAAGGACAACAGCGCAGCGTTGCCAGATCGCCTGCAGTGTTGCCAGTCTCATTACTTTTCTGCCACACCTCGTATAACAGAGACATGCATTACAATTTTCATTCCAACAGATGGCACATCAGAAGCAGTAACACTGCTCTTACAAATGCCATACCAGACAGCATGTAACAGAGACATATGTACTGCGTTTATCATTCCAACAGGTGGCACATTGCAGTTGTTTTTTAGTAACAATTCAGAGGATAATTAATACTGCATTTATGAATCCCATGTGCCCCCCCATTACCCTGAGCTGCACTAAGGGGGCTTCAGCATGTTTATGTCCATTTCAATATTATGGCAGTGTCTCACAATTCACCCCCTCAGTTTTCGGGTCATTCTACACTCTACATCTCTGTGCTCAAATCTCACAGGTGAGGGCGGCCAGAGTGGTCCACGAATTGTGCCAGGTTAGTGACTGGAAAAAATTTATTTAGAAAGATGGTAAAGTGTAGTAAATACGCCTGCGTTTTATTGGTGCCATAAGATAAAGGAGTGTGTTATTGGCTCGTGTACATTCCAGACAATAAATATCCATGCATTAAACATTAGGTGAATCACTACTTAATGAATTTAAAGAATGTAGTGAGCAATTAATTATTTATCTAGTACCTCTCTAAATAGCTCATGACTTGTGCTTTTATATAACAGTATCCATATTGTGCTCTTTTTCCAAGTACTCGTTAGCAGGTTCAATTAGTCTCATGTGATGTGCGCCCTCTGCTGGACGGACACGTCACCCACAGTTGGTTTGTGCCCCAGCTCCCCTCAAGGCCGGGCTGGATCAGCTACTTGATGAAATCCGAAATCCTGATTAAGTTGAGGGACCACCACCTCACCACTCCAGACATCCATGCTCAAGTCCCTCCTGGCATTCATGTGGCTTTGTTTCCTACATATTCCATTTTCTTGACATGGCCCAGTGTGCAGTGAACTGGCATCACATCCATAGTTGGTTCCGGAGTCAGCCCCCCCCCATGACCTTGGACTGGCATAAATCATTTCATAAAATCGGTGCGAGGGGCACGGTGGTGGTGCACTGGTTTGTATTACTGCCTCACAGGCCAGTCGTCCCTCTGGTCAAATGTCTGTGTGGAGCTCCAATGTCAGGGTGGGTTTTTCTCCACTCCTAAGCTTCAAAGACTTGTGTCGGACAAGTTAGTGGACAGCTGTAAACCGGACCAGTGTGGGGTCTGACATGCCATCCAGTCCAGGGTGGGTTACCATTTGAACTCACTGCTGCCTGTGACCATGAATTGGATAAGCGGGTTACATAATAGATGGAGGAACGTAAATCAATCTGACAACTGAAGTTCAAGTTGGAGAACAAAGAGCAGGTTCACATTCCTTTCTGTCTGTCTTGTTTTGCCCTAAGGATTCTCAGACTTTTAATATTGGAATGTGTAACAATTCTAGTTCAGGGGAGTTGGCGTCCCATCCTGGAATAATCCTGGTTTTGTACTCGACCCAAGCTAAATGCATTAAGCAGGTTGGAGGATTTTGTTTTACAAACACACAAGTCAAGTTAACTATTTAACCAACGGACTGTAGAGCCATTTTATGAAGAGCGGTTCACTTGTGGTGAGCCACTGATCGGGGGCCTCATTAGTAAAGCTTCCATGTGCACACAACGAGGCTCACAATGTGCGCACAGAACTTTGTAAGACGTAAACTTGACGGGGGAATTTGTGTCGTTTACAGCAACTTGGACTCACATTTCGGAGAAAGTGGGAAATGATGACACCCTTGATAAAGTATGGAAATGCAGCCAAATGATGGCTGGCACCTTTAATAATAATTCATACCACTGAGTTAATATTATGATGTGTGTTGACGTGACAAACATAATAATAAACCTCAGAAGTGATGAATGTGACGCACAGACTGTTTTACTTCCCTTTCAGGAGGGTCAATGCTGCATATTTCCTCTGAAGAACTTTTTTGGGGGTTTTTTGTCACTTTATATTGGCTACCCATTGTCACTTCTCAGAACTGGCCGACAGGTTAGGAATATCTCGTCAAGCTTCACTCCGTCGAGCTCGCCATTAAATGACTGGTGAGTCGCTACACCCAGTTTTCTTATGGTGTGGGTGTCCATACATGAAACATGACCTTTTTTTGCTGACATAAAAAGCCAATTAGCAGCCGTGTCCGGTTCTCCTTAGGTAATCGGAACAATCGACTGCACTCATATTGCAATAAGGGCACCTGGTGAGAAGGGAGCTACTTTTGTTAACCGTGAGCAGTGGCATTCCATTAACACACAAGTCATCTGTGATCCCACGATGAGACTGACAAACATCACATCTCATTGAGTCCCCTGTGCTATGGGATTTGTAAATGCAGCGTTACCGTTTGTGATGTGCCATTTGTTGGAATGACAAATACAATGCATGTTATTGCTACTATTTTTTGTGATACTCTGTCTGTTGGAAAGAGAGATGCAATGCATTTCATTACTACAAACTTTTGTGATGTGCCATGTGTTGGTAGGACAAATGCAATGCATGTTATGGTTACATATTTTTGTGATATACTATCTGTTATCTGAGTGCCACTATGATCAATGCTGCACATCCACTCTATGACATACTAACACTGAGGACTTTCAGCCAACAAATTATTTAGCAGAAGTGTGTCAAGAAACACAAGTGGCACTCCTTTATACAAACAGCAATATGTCCGCATAATGCCTCACTGTGGCCGTCAAGTCAGCAGTTTTCTTTCTTTTTACTTTTCTTGTTTTATAGTCATTCTGTTCTGTGTTCAGAGCTAAGTGTATATTTATGTACTTACTTATCTACCTGTTGATATGTTTATTCATTTAAAGAGTTTCTGCAAAAAGACAAAGTTTCCCCTGGGGACAAATAAAATTCTGGCTATCGGATGGACAAATGCAGTGCATTGTATTACCACAAATACAGTTGTGCTTGAAAGTTTGTGAACTCTTTAGAATTTTCTAGATTTCTGCATGAATATGACCTAAAACATCATCAGATTTTCACTCAAGTCCCAAAAGTAGATAAAGAGAAACCAGTTAAACAAATGAGACAAAAATATTAGACTTGGTCATTTATTTATTAAGGAAAATGATCGAATATTACATATTTGTGAGTGGCAGAAGTATGTGAACCTTTGCTTTCAGTATCTGCTGTGACCCCCCAATAACTGCAACTGAACATTTCCGGTAACTTGGAGGAATTTTCGCCCATTCCTCCGTACAGAACATCTTCAACTCTGGGATGTTGGTGGGTTTCCTCACATGAACTGCTCGCTTCAGGTCCTTCCACAACATTTTGATTGGATTGAGGTCAGGACTTTGACTTGGCCATTCCAGAACATTCACTTTATTCTTCTTTAACCATTCTTTGGTAGAACAACTTGTGTGCTTAGGGTCGTTGTCCTGCTGCGTGACCCACCTTCTCTTGAGATTCAGTTCATGGACAGATGTCCTGACATTTTCCTTTAGAATTCTCTGATGTAATTCAGAATTCATTGTTCCATCAATAAAGGCAAGCCGTCCTGGCCCAGATGCAGCAGAACAGGCCCAAACCGTGATACCACCACCACCATGTTTCACAGATGGGATAAGGTTCTTCTGCTGGAATGCAGTGTTTTCCTTTCTCCAAACATAACACTTTTCATTTAAACCAAAAAGTTCTATTTTGGTCTCATCCATCCACAAAACATTCTTCCAATAGCCTTCTGGTTTGTCCACGTGATCTTCAGCAAACTGCAGACGAGCAGCAATGTTTTTTTGGAGAGCATTGGCTTTCTCCTTGTAACCCTGCCATGCACACCATTGTTGTTTAGTGTTCTCCTGATGGTGGACTCATGAACATGAACATTAGCCAATGTGAGAGAGGCCTTCAGTTGCTTAGAAGTTACCCTGGGGTCCTTTGTGACCTCGCCGACTATTACACGTGTGCCTTGCTCTTGGAGTGACCTTTGTTGGTCGACCACTCCTGGGGAGGGTAACAATGGTCTTGAATTTCCTCCATTTGTACACAATCTGTCTGACTGTGGATTGGTGGAGTCCAAACTCTTTAGAGATGGTTTTGTAACCTTTTCCAGCCTGATGAGCATCAACAACTCTTTTTGTGAGGTCCTCAGAAATCTCCTTTGTTCGTGCCATGATACACTTCCACAAACGTGTTGTGAAGAGCAGACTTTGATAGATCCTGTTCTTGAAATCACACAGGGTGCCCACTCACACCTGATTGGCATCCCATTGATTGAAAACACCGGACTAGAATTTCACCGTCAAACTAACTGATCATCCTAGAGGTTCACATACTTTTGCCACTCACAAATATGTAATATTCGATCATTTTCCTTAATAATAAATGACTAAGTATAATATTTTTGTCTCATTTGTTTAACTGGTTTCTCTTTATCTACTTTTAGGACTTGAGTGAAAATCTGATGATGTTTTAGGTCATATTTATGCAAAAATATAGAAAATTCTAAAGGGTTCACAAACTCTCAAGCTCAACTGTATGTCTGAGGTACCATCAGTTGGAATGAAAAATGCAATTCATTTTATTCCTACATGCATTACTAAATAAACTCCTATAGATGGTGCACTGTAAACATTAACGCTGACTTCTAAGTGGATTCCTTAGACTTCAACTCATTTTATAGCACAGCTAGTTTGAATTATAAAACGTACATGTATCATAATCATATAATCATTATAAGTATCTGTGAAGCACTCTGAGCATGGAAAGGCGCTATATAAATGAATTGCCTTATCTACGGGTCTAAAAAACAAATGACGATTCTGGATTTTTTTTTTTTTAAAGTTAAATGTATAAGAAGGTTTCTAAAAGACCGAGTTGCGCTTTTCCTTTACCCCAGCTGTTCGCACAGAAACAATACCAATAAAAGGATGCGCCTGTGGGAAGGCGCGCACAGCATGTGTCACGCACCGACCTCCATGTGTGCCTGTGTGGAGGACACGTCGAGCCGATGACTCATTCCCGTTTCCACGCAGTCCTGTCACTGCGGTCTAATTACTGTTTTGGGATTCCCCTGTGCCCATCACTGATGTCACTTAAGGGACCCCAATCCCCCATAATCGAGGAAGTTTTGAGTTCCCCTTTGTTTGGCGACATACACATTATCCTTATGTGGCACGCAGTGTCTTTTTTGATTGCGCCAGTCAAATTAGGATGAGAAGGGAAGCGGTTTTTTGAGGACTCGCGTTCTTTCACTGTCACGGGCTGTCGCCGGAGCCGCAGACATGTCAGGTCGCTCATTGAGCCGAAGAGTTTGGGAATGCGGTTGCTGCCGCTAGTGGTAGTATAGCCAAATTTCCATTCGCAAGCTAACCTACCTTCCCGATCAATGTGTAGCAGAAAGGTTAAATAAATAATTCACCAGCAAGCCGGAACAGACCACCGAGCGGCGATTTGAGTCGAGTCGACTCGTCTCGCCCCCTCCCGCTTTTTTAAAAAGCCGTTCGAGTCGCTACATCGAGGTTATGAATGGGTGCAACGGAAGCACCGCCTTTTCCGGACGTGACGTTCCACCAATGGGAAAGCCGCTGCTTGGTGACGTGACGTCAGATGCCGTCGTGTAGGGATTGGAATGCTACAGTGTAACAATCGGAACCAGCGAATCTTTGGGAATTGGACGCGGCTGGCCATCCGAGCGCGTCTGCCGAGCGGCCGCAGCTACTTTGCCGGAGCACCGACTACTTTGTTCGCTTCGTTTGTCGGCTTGGACCACAACCCGCGGGCGGCTCGTCACTGAGACATCTCGTTATTGGAATTATTTTTTTTTTGTTCGAAGGGAAGAGCAATGCAGGGATTTGTAAGGTTACGACTGTAGAGAGAGAGACCCGGGATTCCTTCAGCAGTCGGGGACCGGCGCATCCGGAGTGCGCGGATTTCTCTCCTGGCCCAGCAAAAGGGAGGAGGAGGAGGAGAAGAAGGAGGAGGAGGAGGGAGGTCAGCTGTACCTTCTTCTCCGGCTTGCCTGGTTGGTTTGGCGTGCCTGCCTGCCAGCCTCCTTCTTCACACCGTGAGTTTTCTGCGCCGAGCACTGGAAGTTAGCCGGGTTTTTTTTTTCGGAATAAGAAAAGCAACATCCTCTCCGCGCCTCGGCTGTCTGGGAACCGAGAGTCGTCACCGGGGCTGCCAGCGACCGCCAGCCTCTAATATGATAGATAGACGGGGAGCAAGATAAAGAAGTCGCCCACATGCACAGGATCAATCGAAGGATTTGGGAAAGGAATCCGAAGAAGGTGGAAGACGCGAGTTTGAAATCCGTGCAGCCTGGAAGATGGCGGATTGGAGCAGGAGGTGGTGAGAGCAAAACTTTGGGGGCTTTTGGATTTATTCGCAGACATCTCGACCCAGAGAGGACACATGCAGGCCAAAAAACGCTACTTCATCGTGCTGTCCGCCGGCGCCTGCCTTGTGCTGCTATTCTACTTCGGGGGCTTGCAAGTCCGGGCAACGAGGAACCAGAGCCGGCGTGAGGATCGCCTGCGGAGCCCGGAGCAGCCATGGCCACACTTCTCGGACAACTTACATTCGTTTCTGCCCCGAGAGCAGCTGGCCAACGAGGATTACAATATGCACCTTTCGCCGCGGCAGAAGAGGGACTCCAACACGAGCCTGTACAAGGGCAAAAAGTGTCGGATGGAGTCCTGCTTTGATTTCTCCCTGTGCCAGAGGAGCGGCTTTAAAGTGTACGTCTACCCGCAGCAGAAGGGGGAGAAGATTTCGGAAAGTTACCAAAACATTTTGTCCGCGATCGAGGGGTCGCGCTTTTACACCTCGGACCCCAGTCAGGCTTGCTTGTTCGTCTTAAGCTTGGATACTTTAGACCGAGACCAGCTCTCGCCGCAGTATGTGCACAACTTAAAGAGTAAAGTTCAAAATCTGCATCTCTGGAACAATGGTAGGAATCATTTAATTTTTAATTTATATTCGGGCACTTGGCCCGACTACACGGAGGATCTGGGGTTCGACATCGGCCAGGCCATGCTGGCCAAGGCCAGTATCGGCGCGGAGAATTTCAGACCCCACTTCGACGTGTCCATCCCGCTATTCTCCAAGGATCACTCTCGGACAGGGGGGGAGAGGGGCTTCCTCAAGTACAACACCATCCCCCCTTTTAGGAAATACATGCTGGTGTTTAAGGGCAAGAGGTACCTGACCGGGATCGGGTCCGATACCAGGAACGCACTGTACCACGTCCATAATGCGGAGGACGTGGTGCTGCTGACCACCTGCAAGCATGGCAAAGACTGGCAGAAGCACAAGGACGGCCGCTGTGATAAGGATAACGCCGAGTACGACAAGTAAGTGCGCTTTCACTTCTTTTCCGTTGGAGTGCTGCCGATCTCGAACGTTGCTGTGATTCTCCGGCCGAATACCTTTTTTGGTTTGCTTGGTAATAATGATCGAGGGTTTTTGATTATTTATACCGAGTGCCTCGTTACCGCCGTGATTGTCATTGCGAGGTGCACTTTGGAGCCGCGCGTCCGCCGGGCACTTTAAACTTTGCGGTCTGCTGATATGCGGCCGACTGGATTGCCAGGGGCGCGATCGTTGAAGTCATTTTTTCTTTTCGTCATGCCCCGATTGGTGGGGATCGCTTCGTGATTTATTTGTCCATCAGTATTCGAATGTATGCTGTCAGCAGAAAAACGCAACTCCTGGTTTTATTCTTACCCTTGTGTGAAGCTGTTCCGTGCACGCGCGCGCCCATAGACGAGTGTAAACGGCAAAGAAGGGGTTAAAAGAGCTGTGATTGATCGGGACATCCCCGAGAGAGCGCGAGGTGCACTGGCGCTACCGTAACCGGAAAAAAAAGAGAAAGAAAGAAAGAAAGAAAACCCTCCAGAGAGCGAACTTCTCAGCTGATTTCTATTTACTGTCAACATGGTGCTCGTCTCCTGCGCGCCTGCTGCTATTTATTTCCTTTGCGTTTCACGTGTCCGTGTTTAGTATGAAGCATGGCGATCAGGGAATATTTTCCGTCGTTCTTCCTTGTTTACAGTTTCAACACTCGTATTGGATAATGAATATATGGATGATTTTTATTATAATTTGCAGTATGTTAATTAATATTTTGAGGGCGGTGGTTATATTTTCTTGAATTTTTGTGGGAGGTTTAATTTCCCCTTGGGACAAATAAGACTCTTATCTGTTGTATTTCCCGTCTATCTAATACTATTCTTAATGTATCTTTCAATTATATAGTACCTTTCCTATTTATTATAGTGTCTAGTGCGTTTCAAACTGATTTGTCTAATATTGCCGTTCATATCTTGTAATTTTGTAATGGATTTCATATTTCATAAAGTGCTTAGGGTCTTTTATATTGATCTGCCTATATAATATTACTATTCAGATATCTTGCATTTATATTGTACGTTTAATGCCTTTCACATTGAGCTGTCCTTCCTTAAATTGTATAGTGACATTTATATCTGTCTCTCTAATATTACCTTACATGCAACCTTCAATTATATAGTGCCTTTCACATTGATCTATTTCATTTTATATACACTTTAATTATACCGTATAGTGCTTAGTGCCTTTCACACTGATATGTGTCTATTATCCTTCACATATCTTTAAATTTATATAGTGCCTTTCATATCTATCACATAGGCAAACAGTAAACGCACTATGGACTATCTAACCCTTCACAGTATGAATGAATATATATATTTGTATGTGTACATGTATGAATATACAGTGCCTAGTACCTTTCACGTCAATCTTATATTACCATCACATATCCATATTATATAGTGACTTTCATATCTGTCTGTCTGTCTCTCTCTAATAGTATGTTACGTGTTTCTTTCAATTATATAATGCTTTGTGCCTGTCCCATTGATCTCTTTCTATCTAATATGGCCATTCACATAACTTTCAATTATATTCTGCCTTTCACATCTATCATACAGTGCCTTTCACTTTTGATCTGTTTGTCTGTTTAACATTGCCCTTTCGCAGAGATAACGACAGACAGAAATGTGATAGTCTAGTATTCTCTTATACGTTCAGTTTTGTAGTGCCTTTCACATTGAACTATTTGTCCAGCTACCTTTTTAATATTATCCTTCACATATCTTTCAGTTAAATAGGACCTTTCATATCTATTAAATAATGCCTAGAACCTTTTAATATTTTTCTGTCTAGTATTACCCTTGCCATATTTTTCAGCTCTATAGCGCCTTCCACATGTGTCGTTGGTCATATAGTGCCTTGTGTCCTCGTCTCTATAATGAGATTGAAATCTGTTCCCGCTGCACACCTGCTTGTAGTGTTTAGGTTGAACCTGAAGCACTTCATGTAACCTTTTTATTCAATCGAGTGCATGCCCATTAGAACATCATTTCAGAGTCATGTTCTTCGTAGGCAGTTTCACCGTTTTAATTATTTAAGCACCTTTGAAGTGATCACATTTTATAGCGCCCTTTTAAAGGTCAAGGGCATCTTAATGCAAAGCAGAGGAATGTTGCCAAAGAGAAGGAATGCTTCTACTCCTACCTTCAGCTAAGTGGGACTTGACAGGAGTTATCTTATTTTGTTTTTTAATTTATAATTTAAAGTGCGTACCCTGGTGACCCAGTAGTTTACAAGCTGGCACACCTGCCTAATTCCCCCTCCCCTCCCGACACTTTTTACAGCCATTCAGGCACATTCAAAGTGATTGAACCCGACATTGTTAAATTGACCCCTGGTGTGGGCCTGTGTCCGTTGACCTTCTGATAGACTGGCACCATCTCTAGGGATTGTTCCTGCCTTGCTCTTGATGCTTGCTGGGATAATCTCCAGCTTCCCTGTGACCCTGTTTAGGATATGCAGGTTTGGAAGATGGCACCTTTTATTACCCGCGATAATGTGAACTAACATTGCATCCAAGTTCTTTTGAGAATGGCTCTGACTGTTCCTGTCACCCGGGTCACATTAAGTACAGTATGTGCCATATCAGATCAATGCAGTTGATAGAAGGTGCAGTTTCGGTAGTCCCCACTGGACTGGTGTCCCATCCCGGGCTGCTTCCGCTCTTGTCTCCATTTCTGCTGGGATAGACTGAGGTATCCCAAACTGATCCTTTAGTCGGATGAGTCAGGATTTGTAACAGATAAATGTTTCCTTGTGACTGGCTGGGCTTTCATTCAGGGTTGGTTCCTGTCTTGCGTCCATTTACTGTATGTTGGGATAGACTGAGGTATCCCATCATGAGCTGCTCCCTGCTGTGTGTCCACGTCTGGTAGGACATTCCACCCTCAGTTAGACTAATAAGGTAAATGGATGGCTAGATGGATCTTTACTGGACTGGCATCCCATCTAGGACTGGTCCATTGTGTCTGTTTGTGCTGGTGTAGAATGAGGTATCTTCAACTGGCTCCTCTGTCAATTTAAACAGGTTTTATAATGGCTAAATGGTTTTTCTTGTTACAGACTGGTGTCCCATCCTTGGTTTCTTCCGGGTTTGTGTCCATTTCTTTTGGGATGAGCTCTTCTTAATGAGATTAAACATGTTGGATAGACAGCTAGATGGAGCTTTACTGGGAAGACCCTGTGGACTGCCGTCCCATGCTGGGTTTTTTGTAGCTGGGTGTCCCAAACCAGTCCCCTTAGTCCAGTTAAGCAGGTCTGATAATGGTTTCCATGTGGTATGGGGTTGATCGCCATCTTGACTCCCATTTCTGCCGGAATACATGTGGGTATCCTACACCGGTCCTCAGTCCAACTCCATATTTTTGATAACGGAGTGATAGTTTCTCTGTGATAGACTGGCGTCCTGTTCACAGTTGGTTGCTGTCTTGTGTTCTTTATTGTTGGCTTGGGCTCCTCTGTGGCCATCAATAACATTAAGGGGTGGATGGGTGGGTACAGTTTTACTGGTGTTCTTGCGGTAGACTGGCTCGTGTCCAGTGATGTTGAGGTAGGCTGAGGTGTTCCAAACTCGCCCTCATCACTTAGACCTTCCAGGGCTGGTCATAAATTAATGGTGTCCCATCCTGGATTGCTCTCTAGTTGGTGTTCATTTCTTTTGGAACAGGCTCTGACCCATTCAATAGATTAAGCATACTGGATAGATAGCTAGATGGAGCTTTACTGGTAACCTGTTCTAGACCGGTGTCCCAACCAGGGGTGGTTGCCATCTTGTTTCCATTTCTGTAGGTCCAGGCTCCTCCATGACCCTCAATTACATTTAGCAGTGGATGGATGGAGATACAAAGCTTTACAGTTGACAGGATTGTGTCCAGCGCTGTTGAGATAGGCTGAGGTGCTCCAGACCGAAAGTTAGACCACCGATAAATGGTTTCCTGGCGATAGACTGGCATCCCAGCTTGAGGTGGTCCCTGCCTGGAGTCCTTTTTCTTTTCTTATAGGCGCACACCTCATGCCACCCTCAGTTAGATTAAGCACATTTGATTTTGAGTGGATTGCTAGATGACACTCTGCCGGTTGCCCCACCATGGGCTGACATGCCATCCAGGGTTGGTTCCTGCCTTGTGCCCACTGTTGTCAGGATAGGCCAAGTGATTCCTCAGTTGGAAAGAGATGAATGGGTTTTCTTCAGTTAAGTCTGTCACTGGCCACCTACCTCGTGTCCATTTCACTTGGGATGTCCTCGGGCCCCCCAGCCTGTTTTCAGGTGGGTGGATGGTACGTTCCTGGTAGCTTCTGACACAGTGTCGTCCTGTCCCGTTCCTGCCCTTTGGTGAATGCTGCAGGGGTGAACACCAGCCTCCCATAACCCTGAGTTAGATATGCAAATTATGCAAATTTATGGCCACCATCACAGATGCACATTTCTTTGCATATGAGCTGGCATCTGGTGCTGCCTGGTGTTTGCTAGGCATTTTTTACGTCGGGTACTCGCCTCTAAATTGTTTGTAGCGACAGCCGAGAGAAACGTTTTTTTCTCATGTTTGAATGGCGATACATTGGAGATAAGCACAAACAATATCAAAAAGTCTCGCGTTACTCGTGTGTCCGGAAATCCAGTGCCATGCTTGCAGCGTCCCAAATCTGTGCATTTTGGCTAAAATATTGTTTAGTGAAACACTTTCTGGAAACTTCTCTCCTGCCCGAGAGGGGATGACGCTTGTGATCTGAAGACCAGCCTCCTCGGCAGTCGTTACTCACTCCTCCACATTTCAAAGTTTTCATGTTTATTCTCGCGCGTTGCTCTTCTGCTGTGCGTAATCCTCATTAGCGTTAAGCTGACGCTTGACAATTGCGCTTGGCTAATGGCCGGCTTCGTAGCTCATGAATGACAGATCAATGCCAACCGAGGCTGTTGCTGCTGCTTTATTTTGTTGAATCCTTTTTGTCACCCGCCCAAGCCGGAGCCACTCATTTCACTTGCTGCTAATTGGTTTAGTTTTAACAAAATGCTTGATATACTCCTCGGCTTGATGTCTCGATTGGTAGACGGCAGAGGATGAAGTGTCCATAAGGAAGATTTTAATACGCCGCTCCGTGACAATGGAGGACTGATTAATACTTGAACGCTGCCGCGCCAGTTGAGGCGGCTCCTCCCTTTGCTCTCAGGCTCTGCTCCGTGTGGTCGGCGTGTGTTACGACTAATTATTGTTCCTCTTTCATTTGATGATATCTCGTCTTTGGAGTTTCAGCCCCTACTGGCTTGATCCGCCGTCCGTTTTCTGTTTGCGTGCTGCCCTGGTTAGGATCGTGAAGACCATAAAGGGCTCACAACGAAAGAACCTTTGCCTTATATAGTGCCTTTCTCTTGTGGCACACCATCCCAAGCCACTTTGCAGGTACAGACGCACAGCTGAGCAGTTTCTTTGTACTTTTTTACGTTTGAAACAAAGACAAGGTAAAGGATTAGTTTGGCATTGTGTAGGCAGGCAGCGGTGGGATTAAACCGGCAAGCTTGTGACTTTTCTGATGAGCCTTTCAACAGTAGCCACCCTTCTCAATCAACAGTACAGTTCTCGTAATACAGGGTGGTCCAGATCTAATTACACTATAACTTAAGTTTATTACTCCGAGCCTGTATCCAACTGAATGGAGGACAAGTGGGACAATACATGGAAAATCAGTGAGTTAATTCAATGTAAGTCCATTTTCGTTTATTACAAGATATTTCAAACAATTCTTTTGTCTTATATTGTTTTCCTGCATTGCATTAAAAGTTGCATAATCAGATCTGGACCACCCTATATATAACAGACTAGCCCCCCGCCCGCTTAGTAGTGAAACAGGACAAACTTTAAAGATCAATAATCAAACAGCTATCGCTAGGTAAGCAGAGGCAAAAATACGCTGCAAAATGCGGAGGTAGAGACTCAAATGGAGGCTGGCATTGTGAGTGAGCAGGGCCCTGCCTGGCTACCCACTCCTGACGTCACGCTTCCCCGTCCCCTCGGCCCGCAGCCTCTGTCTCAGATTAGCACTAGTATATCACTCCTGCAAGCTGAGCACAATGAGAGAAGTCACAAAACCAACCGGAATGGTCTAGAAAATTCAAGGAAAAAAAAAACCTGATCTAAATCCGTGAAGGAGTTCTCTCGTTCGCTTGCTAAGCAAAGGTAACGCCCCAAGGCTGGCGCGTGAGTGAGGAGGGACCCTCGGCCCGCTGCGTGTCTCTTGGATTCACGTAAATGAATTGGTACCGCAAGCAAACTCGATGAGAGAAGTTGTAAAATCAACCGGAACGTTCAAGCAAAGTACAGAAAAGAAAACCCGATCTAAATCTATGAAGGAGTTCACTCGTGAAAAGTGGACAGACATACAGACAGACAGACAGGTGTTGGATTTTATTTAATTATACAGTATATATAATAGAGAGAGATAAATATGAGGGGAGCCCAAACATAACAAATTTTTTTTTTAATCGTTTATTTCTCAGAACATTTCCAAAATGTAATCCTCTGTAAATATTATACCTGAGATTCAATCCACTTGTCCCACCTCGTTTTCCATTGTTCAGAACTGTTCTGAAACTCGTGCAGTGTGCAGTGCGCCTCCATCGTTTGCTTCTCGACTTCCTCTGCTTCCCAGAAACACTTTCCTTTAAGGTCCCTCTTCATTCTTGGAAATAAGAAAAAAAAAAAAATTCAGGGTGCAAGGTCCAGGGAGTTTAGGGGATGGGAAACCGCGGTCATCCCATTTTTCATCAAGTGCTGCACACTGAATGCTGTGTGGACGGGATCGTCATTGTGATGCAGAAGCCACTCGCCCGATTGCCACAAATCGGGTTGTTTTCTCCGCACTGCATCATGCAAATCGCTTGAACACTTCAAGGACGTCGCTTGGCTTCGTGCTGCAGAACGCAGTCTGATATACACACCTAGTGGCAAACGGCGGAATTGACGCCCCTCCAGCCTCCAGAAGACAATTCTCGTTATTTTTGGGTCCTCCTTCATATATAACTTACTTCATATTTCCTCTCTCTCTCTCTCTCTCTGTATGCCCTCACAAACTCGTCTTCGGGTTCTGTGGTGGCTTTGGCTTGGCCAGACCAGTTGATCTCCGAGTTTTCTCCAGTTCCCAAGTTCCTTCTGATGGTGTAGAAAACTGAACTCGCTGCCACCTCAGCTTTCTCTGTAATTTCTGTAAAGGAAAGACCTCCACGTTGAAGGGTGGTTATGGTCTGTCTGTCTGTCTTCAGTCATTATCGTCTCTTTCTCTCCATCATGGTAACCTTATAGTGGGCCGTGGAGTCACCACACAAACCCTTCGACTCCAACTCAAGTTCTGGTATCTCTGACTCTTCCACTTGTAATTTGACGCAATTGAAAGCACACGAGATACGAGGCACTTAATCACGGCCGTCGTGAATCATTTTAGCACCTTAACCCTGCTACAGTATGTTTTGAGTTTAAAGGCCTCGATGATGCTGTTGTGGCTTTCAAACACGGAGTAACATTAAACGTAAGCCTACACTTGCAAATTTAACAGAGAGAGGCCATATTGTTCTCAAAAGTCTGGGAGACTAAAATAGTTTCACTGAATCAGTACATGCGAAATTGGAAACTTTCACACAATACGTTACGTTTTTGCAGATTCTCACTCGAGTAACCCAATAATTTCTTCCAACTCCACAGCACTGGCCCCCTCAATCACCTGCAGAATTAACATGGCCCTGTCGTATCCCGCGTGTGCCAGTTCACTGGCGGGCAGGTGTCAACATGGAGGCCATCCCTTCCTCTCTACCTGCTGTATGTAAATCTTTTAATAACGCAGCCTTTCTGAAGAAGCCCGTGTTTTGACAGATTGCTTACCAGCTTGCACCTTCCATCACACAGCGTCTCGCTGCAGCAGAAGTTTGAAGCATATGCTTCTCTTCTCTTCTTTCCACTTGATGGATTTGTGGCTGCTTTTGTTTTTTAAATGGCTGGATCATATCGCTCTTAACCTCCTTATCCATCCATCCATTTCTTTTTAAAATGTTCTGAATGTTTTGTTCCATACCTTCCACATATTATTTGAAAGCCCCATGGCAGCAGTAGCTGGCTGACGTGACAGCGAGTCCGTTTACGTGCGCACACTAAACCGGAGTAAGGTGAGGAGCCTGGTTTCTTAAAAGCCTCCATTTACACGCGCAAGTCCACTTCTGGAGTCCTTTTTTTTTTTTTTTTTGGAAAGCCACTCCAATGTTCTCACGCTGCACATAAGCAAAGTCGACATCGGCCTCCATGACGAGGAGCCTGAAGCCTGTGATCGTTCTCTTGTGTGCCCTTCACGTGTGGTACAGTAAGTAACACCCGTCCCCTTTTTAAACCTCTGACCTGAGGCCCCCAGAGGTTCGACGTATGGGCACTGGCCGCTTCGTCACCTGATCACGCAGTTTCAGCACCTGGCTGGATTAAAACTAAACCTCTGCTTTCTTTGTAGGTGTCAGTGACTGGATTGCATGCAGCACACACTTTTCTTCTTGGCAGTGTAAAGGAGCGGCAGATTGGGGACGTGTGCTTCTTGTTTATATTAATAACGACGCAGGTATTTTTAACTTCAATAAGTATCGTATATACTTATTTTTCCATTAATTTCTGATATTGTATAATGTCGGTCGTATAAGTTGAATGCAGAAAACTCGCGCTATTGGTCCAAGAGATTATGATATGCTAACACCCCCCGGAGAGAGTAACCACGGAGCACACGGCCTTGTTTTCTATCTATTGTGCCTACGTGACCACACGGTGATACCCGATTTGTGTTTTTTGTATCTCACACCCTCGTAAGTTTTTATCCCTTATCTACGATGGAGCGTTCGATCAGAAGAAAATATGAAGCTGATTTTAAATTAAACGTCGATTAAGTGGTGAAAGAAATTGGTGACTGTGCTGCTGCAACAAAATTCAGTGCGTCTGAGAAACTGGTGCGAGATTGGAGGAGGCAAGAAGATGCAAAACAAATGAAGTGTTGCATTTTTGAACAGGTGTACAAGTTGGGGTCGATTTTTTTCTGGTTTCAAGACCCGACTTGTACACGAGTATATACGGTATTAGGTTACACATGACTCTAAAAAGTAATCAGACTTAGTAATGCACGTCACTTTTAACAGGATGCTCCCTAGACTGTACTGCTGATGTCCGCACTGTACATTCAGCTCCTCGGCGTACATGCAGCAGTGTCTGAAATATTGAGACGGTTTATTTAAATCAGGAGAAAGAAGAATGCGATCGCCCGAACATTTGCCTGAGAAGAGTTTTTCTTGGTGGGCCGCTTCTACCCATGACTGCCTGAGGCACGTCCATCCATCCATCCATCCATTTTCTAACCCGCTGAATCCAAACACAGGGTCACGGGGGTCTGCTGTAGCCAATCCCAGCCAACACAGGGCACAAGGCAGGGAGCCAACCCACCGCAGGACACACACAAACACACCAAGCACACACCAGGGCCAATTTAGAATCGCCAATCCACCTAACCTGCATGTCTTTGGATTGTGGGAGGAAACCCACGCAGACATGGGGTGAACATGCAAACTCCATGCTGGGAGCACCTGGGAAGTGAACTACCACTGCGCCACCCTGCCGCCCTCTGAGGCACGTAGAAAACTAAAACGTATGCAGGTGAACGGAGTGCACTGTGCCTGAAATCCTTAACTGTAACCCGGTGGAGGTTTTACATGTCCAAGTCACTCGAGGAGAAATCCACACGTGCTTACACCGGTCCCTCTAACCGGAGTCAGGGTTTACATCAGGGATATCCAACTGGTGGTGCGCAGTGGCTGCAGGTTTTCATTCTAACCATTTTCTTAATTAGTGAACCGTTTTTGCCGCAGATTCACTTGTTTTGCCTTCGTTTTAATTGACGTGACTCGGCCCCCTGAGTGGTTTCTTTTTCCTTAATGAGACAGAAAACAAATCGCCACATGACCAGCTAACCTGAAAATAAGGAAAGGTGAAGGTCTCGGTCATGTTGGTCTGCTCAGGTCACATCTTGACGGTGGTCTTAAAAAAACAGGAAATCAACCGTCTGCTGTGGCGGAATGACAGCAGCCACAAGTCCTGGTATTCAATATATCGCCATTTAATTAACAGCCAGAATCGGCTTCTCGTTAAGAAACTGGTTGGAGTGAAATTGGCTGGAGTTTTGATGTTCCAGTTTAGCTGGTCGTCCGTTGGCTCCTTTCACGTCTCATTTCTGTTTAATGAAGAAGCAAATCAATTTGGAGGACTGAATCCTTAAAAACGGGGCTGTGAAAATGAAGGGTAAAGGAGTTAATTAGCAGTGAAAACTGATTAGGAGTTCGACACCCCTGACCTAGGAGGCCAGTGTTCGTGTCTCGGCTCCTCCCTGCCTGGAGTTTGCACGTTCTCCCTCTGTAGGGTGCAAAGACATGCGGGTTTGGTGACTTGGTGACACGTGTGTGCATGCGTGTGTATCGGTATAGTCGCCCTGTGCTGCCATCCTGTCCAGGCTTTGTTATTGCCTTGCTCCCTATGCCAGCTGTGATAGGCTCCGCCCCACCCGTGACCCAGGTCTGGATTAAGCAGGTTAGAGAATCGCATGACCTTGTGGAGTCAACACAATCTTAAGGTTATTCTCCATCTTGCCTGAGTCGCCCCGAAAGCTTGCATGTTGTCATCTTTTTATTTTTTTTTTGCTAATTAAAGGGGTCATTCAGCTTGGCTTCTCATTACATCCATCATGGCTAACACATTGCATCACTGCTCCTATCAGAAGGCAGACCATTACATTGACGTGTTTTCTATGTTAATATCACCGAAGAATCCACTCCGAGTTTTTCTTTAGCACGATTGGTTAGTTTTGTCCCCCCAGCCCCGAACTTAATAGGGTGTTTGTGTGGATTTCCTATCTGTCAGTGTAAGCGTCGTCCTCGCAGCATTTGGACATACCAGTCGGACACCTCGTCTGTGGCCATCGCGGAGACGCCTGTGCTTTTTAGTTCCGCCGTCTGATCAGCTGCGAGGCGTTTTCTTCATTAATTTCTCTCTTCGCCAAATCCTTTAAACGCTCCCACAGGTGTATCGGTTAATCCACGTACAAAGCGGCCAAACGCTCTCAGCCATCTGCTGCCTCACTGTTCCTGCACAGCTCTCTTCAGTCAGAAGCGTTTCTAGCTCCTGGTAATGGAGGCATGTGAGAAGAAGGCTGGCGTTTTTAAGAGGCACGCTCGGTGGCCCTCCAGTGAGTCCTCGCAATGTGGTGGGGCGGCTGTCCTTTGAGCCTCAGGTGTGCCATTTTGTTTCTTGAGGTGGCTGAGCATCCATCCATCCATCCATCTAACTTGAGCATGGCAATCATTGGGCTTAAGGCAGGAGCAACACCTGGATGGGGTGCCAGTCCATCGCAGGTCAAATGCGCACACACACACATCACACACACACACACACACACATCAGGTGTTCTGTTTCAGCTGGGGTTCATCTACTTGTTCATTTTTCGTTTTATGTTAATGCTCCTTTCATAAACTCTCTGCTCTGTTCTCTATGCCTGTGTTATGTTCCATGTGTTTTGTGAGTGGGGTCACCTGCCAATCACCGCCAGGTACTGTGCCCTCCACCCTTTATTCCTCCAGAGGTGGGGCTGGCCGACCCACAGTCCCTTGCGGTTCATTTTGAATACGCGTTGGACTTTGGTGGGTTATTGTGTTTCTTCTCTGATTTCTTTGTATGTTTTGAGCCTGTGTTTGGTTTTCAGTGTCGCCTCTGGATTTGGATTTGTTCGCCTTGCGTTGCTTTTACCCTTTCGGACAATGCCTTTTGTCTTTCATGCTCCACGGAGTTTTGTTTTATTCACAGTATTTTTGTACAAATAAATCTTTTATTTTATAAAGTTCCTCTGCTTGTCCTTCATACAGACTGGGATTTTGTGGGCTATCCCCCTCTAGTGGACATTTTTGTCACTTTGTGCTGGGGAACTCTCGAGGTTCGTAACATCAGGGGTCAATTTAGCAACTTGTCGTGTCTATGGACTGTGCAGGGAAACCCAGGCAGACATGGAGAGAACATGCAGAGACCACCCGGGGGTCTGAACCCTGAATGTGCCGGCCGCTATCTAATAAATAAAGCTGAAAGTCCGAAATGTAGTTGGTGCTCCCGCCACACGTGGCGCCATTCCTTATAAGATAACATTCTCAAACCCACCTGATCTGTTTCAGGGTGGCTGGCATCACTGGGTGCCCCGGGTCCACTCTAGAACACACTCCACATGGGCAGGATTGAATCAGTAATTCAGCAAAACCCTCCAAGTGTGTGGGATGTGGGAGGCAAACTGTAGCAGTTGGGAGACGGGGAGAAGATGCCAACTGGTGCACAGGATCTGTGGAGCTGGCGGATGAATCCAGCAGGACAAGAGGGCATTGCAGGGCACCATGACTATAAAGAGGATTAGTCACCTACTTAAAATGTGCAGAGTGCCCCCCTTCTTGGAAGAGCTCCTCAGAGACTGGGGGTCTTTTTTATTTGCTTACTGCCTTTTGTTGTATTAGTTAAAGCCTCGCTTCTTGTTTAGCAGTGGCTGCTGGCATTTCGTCTCGTCATATGAGACTTAATTTGGGTGTTTATTCTGCGTAATGGCGTCTTTGTGGTTCTCAAGACCTGGTGGTTCCTCCTTCCCTGCGATTCTTGTTCTTTATAATATGGATGTCTGCACACATTTTCCTTATTTATTGACTTTACAGACCAGTCTGTCTTATTTTGGGGGCTTGGGCTCGCTCGGCTCTGCCCGTCCCTTCCTCAGTTTAATGTTAGCAATGGCAGTCTTGGGTCTTCAGGTTTTGCTCTAAGGAGCTCTCGAGTCGGCCCGTAGTCAAGTCAGCTGTGTTCCCGTATGTGTGTGTGGCGTGAAAGTGGCACACCTTATGTACGTGATGCCGGGTGGCGGTGCTTCGAATGTGAGCCCCGCCATTAGAATTCTAAGCCGCCCTTTGTGTAAGTTAAACATGTTCTTTATGGAGGTAGTGGAACACAAAACATTTGTCTACAGATGACTTGAGCAGCTGTTAATTTAATGCTTAACTACGCTCCGCTCCGCTCCACTCCCGTCTGCTAAAAGGGAATCTGCAGCCAGGCTTGCATAAGTACTTCAGGTAGTGCAGGTTTTATTTAATTTCTGATTTCATTCTTCTCGTCTCATTCTCAGACCCACTTAATCCAATGTAGTGTGATGATGGCAGAGCCGACCCGGGCTGCACTGGGTGTTAATGCAGGGAGGAGCGAGTCTGTCACAGGACAGACACTCACTCACACACACAGGTGTTGTATCGGGCTTGGTAGTAAAATTTCAACTTTGGTATCGATACCAGCTTTCTGACCTCCGAACCAAGACGCTTCTGAAGGAAATTATGGATAACTCTAGTTTCAGTTTGCCAGAGTGAAGTCTCTGCGTGCCCAGCAACTCTAGCAGTGCATGGATATGAAACGAGCAAAAATATATAAAAAAAATAAAAATAAAGGATCGACAAAGTGACCCCTCTGGTTCTTAGCATTTACAGTAAATGGCATCCACCATAGCAGAACCACACTTGGTGACACATCAGCAGCCCTAAAGACGCAAAGAGAAGAGCGAGAGAGAGAGTGGACAAAACAAACCTGTTTATGTATAAAAAGACCCAATAAGGTGAGTTGCTGTAACATGACTGGCACAGTGGTAGCTCTGCTCTCTCGCAGTTCCCCTTAGACCTCCCTGTGTAGAGTTTTGCATGTTCTCCCCGTACCCGCATGGGTTTCCTCCCACAGGTTTAGGTGGATTGGCGATGCTCAAATGGGTGTGTGTGTGTGTGTGTGTGCGAGTCACCCTGTGATGGACTGGCATCCTGTCCAGTGTTTGTTCCTGCCTTGTGCCCAATACATCCTTGGATGGGCTCTCGCCCCGTGCCGCCCTGCTCAGGGCTTGCATGGTGTGGTTAAGATTACAAACCTGCGCAGCTCCCTTACTGCTCGACTTGAAGCCCCCCCCACCTCTGTCATTGTCTACAGGTGCACTTGTTACATTACAAAGCACACCAGCAGCCTGGGAGAATCTCCTCAACAGCCACTGGAAAATTCAATGGTGAGGGATGGGAGGAAATGAGGCTTGAAAGGAAAATCTATTTCAGGAAACAGTGGCGTAATTGAATTAGATTGTCATCCTTCTGCTGTAATAGAGCACTTCCAGCATGCCGGTTAGCGTCAATAAAGAGGTGGGCCGAAGGCAGGTGTCTGGAACGTTAGCGGAAACCGAGCGGGACGCGATAGGAGCTGAGGATGTGGCTTCAGAAAGTCTGTCCATGACAAGCCTGTACACGGCCACCGCATGGTCTGCTTTAGTGAGGACCCCCAAGTGGTTTGTGGGCAGGCGTAGCTTGTTAAGAAGATGCTGCAGCCAGATGAGCTTGTGAGTGAGAGACAGAGAGAGACATTGTATGGCATTAATGTGAAAGGCACTATATAAGGAAGTGGTGTATAACACAGATGGTCCAGGGCCCGGCTTTCCCCAATCATTAGGTAAAATGTTCCAATTGTAATCTTAATGTGTTCAAATTTCCAATCTCGCATACACTAATTTGGTTAAAATGTTTAATCTTCTATCCTTTTCATAAAAAAACTGGCCTCTCGTTCAATTTTGAAGTTCTGTCACATGTTTGTTATTTAATGCTTGTAACTTCTTTAATATCGAAAAGCCAACATGGCGTTGTCACAGCCTTTAAACCAAACTTGAACAGGTTAGGCTGCTAAAAATGGTTATCGATGGCAGTGATGACGTGCTTTGTGTCAGCATAGTAAATAAACGAGTCTAAAAGCAAATGGAGGAGTCGGCGGCGCAGGCGCCATAAAGAAATGTCGGCGTTGGAGTTGAAGGTTTTGTGTGCTGACTCTACAGCCCTGCTATAACGAGAAGAGTCCTCACAATGATGAGCAACTCATAGCCATCCTATGTTAGGTAGAATGCCCAGAGGGGACTGGGACGGTCCCATGGCCTGGAATCCCTGCAGATCTTCTTTTTTCTCTCCAGCCATCTGGATTTTATTTTGTTTTTCTGTCCTCCCTGACCATCAGACCTTACTCTTCTTCTATGTCAATTAGTGTTCTCTGATTTTAATTCTTTCTTTGTCTTTTTCTTCATCACGTAAAGCACTTTGAGCTCCATTATTTGTATGAAAATGTGCTATAGAAATTAATGTTGTTGTTGAAGGGCCCAAGTCGGACTGGTCTTGTTTGATATTTGTAAAAATGGACCCCCCCCACTTTGGAAATAATCAACACCTTTTTTTAAGTGCCAGAGGTTTCCTGGTTCCTCTCTCTTTATTAATGAAATATTTTTCTGCCTGGCAAAATCCACATAAAGGTGACAGGGCACATAACCAAATAAAATGAATTTGAAACAAAACCACTTTCAAAACACAAAGACCTAAAACATGATTAATAACACAATATACAAAATAATATTTAACAAACATCAAATCGAAATGTGCTTAATCCAGGGATAAAAACGTCTGGCCTTTAGTTTATATCGATGGCTTGTGCATGATGTAATAAATCCTCTTATGAATTAGTAGTGTTTGATTGTCCCTATAACAAAAAGAAATGTAATTGTATTAAAGCAGTAATTGTACGACCTGTTCGATTGATCTGAGTAATAAGAACTGGTAGTTAACTTGCCTTGATCTTAACCTTATAGTAGGCCGGTAAGCTAAATTGTTTGATATAGTATGTCTGTATTGGCATATTAAATATTTGATGTGGGGTTAAGTAGTTGCTAGTTTAAAATGACTTCCATTGGGGAGTTTAGTGTTGAACTTTCTGAAAAGTTTTTAAATCGGTGCACCAAAGAACAACTTTTAGAACTTGCAGAGAGTCATGATTTTGTGTTGACTAGCGCTGATAAAACGCGCAAAGAGGATATGTTGAGGGCTGTTAGAAGCCAGTTGATAGCCAAAGGAGTTCTTGTTACAGAAAAGGAGGTTGGCTCTGTTAGAATAGAATCCCCACAAGTAGAGCGGGATTTGGTGTCAAAAGAAAAGCAAACACAATTTGAGACTGAGAGATTATCTTTTGAACGGGCACAGGTTTTAAAAGATAGGGAATGGGAAAAACGGTGTCAGTTAAAAAAAAATGTAGAGTTTGAGTTAGAGCGTGAGCATACACAGCTTGAGTTGAAAAAGTTAGAGTATGCACGCGAGAGTGAACGTGAACAGAGACAATATGAGGTGAGGAAGCTAGAGCTGGAATTGGAGGCTAAGAAAACTGAAGCTGCTAACTAAGCCCGTTCAAGTGGTGCAGTCTTCCTTTGATGTCGGTTGGAATCTCAAAATGGTTCCCCCATTTTGTGAACGTGATGTAGACCGGTATTTTGCTCATTTTGAAAGAGTTGCTAGTTCTTTAAAGTGGCCAGTGGAGGGTCTGGACATTGCTATTACAGTGTGTTCTGACAGGGAGGGCCCAGGAAGCGGAAGTGAGTCGGGATCTGTGAAGATTTTTTTTTTTTTTTTCCTTTCCCCTTCTTTCCTTTTTTTTTTTTTTCTTTACATACTGTATTCCATTTGCGGGGGAGGTGTTACGCCTGTTTATTGCCCCCTTTGCTGGCTTCGCGGGAAGTGAAATCGCTGGCTGGGCAACAGGTGATATTAATCACTGATTAAGCCTCTGGGAGGGTCACGATGTATAAAAACCTGTTTTTTTTTTTTTCTCCTTTGGGAGTGGAGCAGGTTTTGTGTTTGCTTGTGTGTATTTTTTTTCCCCTCTTAGTTTTTCCATTAAATATTCGCGCGTGTACAATTTTATTTTACACCCCTAGACGTCTAGTTTTGTTATGTAAACTTTTTTCATTTTGGGTAAATAAATGGAGTTTTCCCCCAAAATGCGGTGTTGTGCCAGTTTTATGTTGCGACTCACGAGCCAGTCGTAACAATGTTTGTGACAGAAGTTGCATTAGGCGAACTAAAATAGCAAAAAGCACAGGACAGCAAAATGAAATCGACTCGTGAAAATAAAGAACCTGTCTGCGAGTGACGGGCTTTAAATCACAAGACGATGGCAGGATCTCTGATTTCCTTTTGAAATCCGGACACTTCTCCTTCTGTTTGCCAGTTTTTGGGCATGCAGACCTGAGGAGGGCAGAAGTTTTTTTGGATATTCTTTATTTATTTTGTTTTGTGGTCGCCTTGAATTTTCCAGGTCCTTGTGTCTGTGAAGATCCTAATGGTTTGGATGGGGGTTGGGGAAGGACAATGGAGGGGCTTTGTTTAATTAGAGTAGGAGGGCTGCGTGTTGATCCGTGCCTACTCCGGTATTAACAAGGCCTCTAATGGGATAGACGGGATCAATTCATTAAAAACAATACGACAGCGTGGTGGTGTCGTCTGCCACCTTCGGAGAGCGCTCAGCCACTGGGGCCTAATTAGGTGAGAATACCTTGACGGGAACACGCTGTCTGTCACAGGGACACATGAATCTCGGTCCTGTCACATTTCAAATGGGTGGCTTTCTGTTCCCAAAGCCAGCTCTTTACTCCGTGTACGGCTCAGGTGACGCCATTTTTTAAGGGACACTGGCTCGAAATACACTGAATGTGACTTTAGTTATATGTGTGTATCTCTTATGTCCGTGCACAGGAGCAGCCCACCACCCGCTGCGGGAGTCTAAAAGTACAGCGCGTTGTGGGGCCGAGAGAAACGAATCACCCCTTTGGAGCCCTTTGACACCATTCAGTCCCAGTGGATAGAAAAAGACTCTTTAATCGGGACAAATGAAGTTCTGTCGACCTTCCTGTTCGATTATATAGTGCCTTTCACATCTGTCTGTTGGTCTATTTTATAGTGCCTTTCATTGTCTGTCTGTCTGTCTGTCTGTCTGTCTATCCACTATATACTGCTTTTCATATCTGCCTGTATTTTATAGTGCCTTTCACATCAGTCTATTGTAAGGTGCCTTATGACAGATTTATAGTGCCTTTCACATCTGTCTGTCTCTTTATATATTACTTTGGACGTCTGTCTGTCTCTCTGTTATATAGTGCCTTTCACATCATTCTGTCGTCTTGTCTGTTTATCATATAGCACCTTTCACGTCATCTTTCTAGCTGTCTATCAATCTTTCTGCCTATCTATTATATAGGGCCTTTAACATCATTCAGTATCTTCTCATCTGTCTGTCTGTCTGTCTGTCTGTCTGTCCAGACCGACGGACAGGCAGATAGGAAACGTGCTGTATGATAGACAGATCTGAAAGGCACTATATACTGTACCATGCAGTGTCTTTCGTATCTATCTGTCTATTAGGTAGAAAGGCACCTCACTGTGTTTCATGTACTGGTTTTCACATCTGTCTATTATATTGCACCCTTTCTGTCTGCCTGTCTGTCTAATATAGTGCCTTTTCTAATATTTATTTATGCCTTTCGTCCATTTGTCTGTTAATTATGTCTTGCCTCTTATGTACTGAACGTAGCACCAATCTGATCTTCTGTAGTTTATCATTGACGTGTTGTGGATTTGTATACCAGCTGTGTTCAGTAAGTGAGCCCACCCTGCTGTGTGGTTGAACCTGATTGGTGAGTCGGTGCTGGCTGTGCTCCCCTAACCCCCCCTGTGTGTGTGTGTGTGAGAAGTTAGAGGTTTGAAACGGGGAGCGAGGAGAGAGAAGTAAAAGCCATGTCTTGTGTCGTGTGTGCTCAGTGATGGTGGCAGCGGTGGCATGAGTGAGAACGAAGCTTCACTTTCAGCAGTTCCAGCCAGGGTGGGGATGCCTGCCCTGGGATCAGTTTGAGTAGTGCAGCGTTTACAAACATGTCAATGAATAAGAGCTGCACGCGTGTGCACAGTTCGTCAGGAATACGTTTGTACATTTGCTAAGAGATGCTTCAGTTCAAAAAGTATACACGCATACGTTATACTGGTCTCTGTTGAAATTCTACGAGATGATAGGACTTTAGGCCATACCACCCACTCCTACATCCCAATCCAAGATTTATCCAGCTTCGCTGCGGCCCTGCACCAACATACAGACAATATGGTGCCCACTGGGGTTCGTTTTCCTCTGTGACTTCTCTTGATTGGTGGATGTGGCCTCACCGCCCACTTCTAAATAACTTTCACTCTGGCCTGGCGTCTCACAAAGCAGAGCTCGATTGGCCAGGCCTGAACATACATAGTGTAATAAATCTTGACATTTGTCGCATGGCATCATGACGGCTCGGTGCCATTGTGCTACAAAATACATCCTCTGCGCCAGAGGAGAATGGCTTTATGCTACTCAAGGCCGAAGTGAGCGCTGCTCTTTTTGTGATTCCCACTGATGATGTGGCAAATCATTAAAATTGATTGTGGTATGCAGCAGCGTGGAGGAAATGAACTGAGACGAGAATAGAAAGACCCCTCTTCATGGGGAGCAGTGCAGCACTGGCCGAAGACCTCCTGGGCAGGGGCGTTCAGTGGGCTGCCATGTCTCAGATACTTGGGGGGGCGGCATGTGAGTGGTCAGACGCCAGGCCCAGAACAAAGTCACAAACGACCTCCTCCACTGTGGTGGTCTTCCTTATGAAGATGTAATTGGGTAATAGCAGGGCAAGAGGCCCCCCCTAATTTAAGGGTGACTAATGATATAGTGGTTGGGGGTGTCTGCTGAGCACCAAGGAATACGTCACACAGAAGTGATCCTTTGGTTTTTATAGAATGCTTACTGTTATGTTACTGCCGAGGCTCGTTCCCTGGCTTATGTTTAATTTCCATTTTTAAGTTGATTTTTTTTTTTTTCCTTAATCTTGTGGTGTTTTTGTCTTTTTTCCATTTACTATCTATCTATTGTATATAACCATTTGACTCTATTTCTTGTATTTTCCACGGTGAATCCCAAGAGGTGGGACCACCATAATGTCACCCTGACATAGTATGACAAGTCTTCGAAAAGCTTACTGCAGTTCAGCATTGTCAAGGGTGGATGTTGTCCGGGGCGGCTTTTTATTTAATAACGGTTGGCGCAGCACGAGAATTCACATGTTCTGACGTCCAACCAATAGTGGGAGTGGCGGGGGCAGTGGGGTGTCTCTCGATCTTTCTGACGTGTCCTGGTCTGACGTCGGCTATGAATGTCCTCGCCCTTCGTGTCGTCGCTCTTATCCTTTAGATGGGCTGCTGTTTCCGTTGATATTCCACGTGGCGTCACACACGTTTGATTGGCTAGCCGTGCTTCTAGGGAGCGACTCCGTTCAAAGTCTTTGATCTTTTTAGCTCCTTTACACTTTATAAGCCGACTGAACCCACTGCCCTTTTTTTTTTTTTTCCTTTCCCTCTACCGTTAACTTATCAAGCGACTGAAGCCGTCACATTAAAGTTCTAAATCACGTGTGCGAATGCACTGTGGCACTTTGTGTCGGGGGCCGCTTTTCAAACAGAGGGTACCGCTTAGAATACGGGGCTGCCCCGCTAATCGAGGACGACGGGTGCTGTGTGGCCAACGTAAGGTACGTGCTGTTGAGATCCGAGATGGCGCACCGGGTGCTGATTGGCAAGGCCTCCATCACAAGGGATAATCTGAGCAGGAGGTGGTAAGGAGGTCCTAGAGATGAGAGCTGGGTACTCCTGGGTGAAAGTCGGTGGTACAGTTTTCCTTTTTTGCGGTGATGCTTTGAACCCACGATGAGATGGTTGGGGGACAATCTGAACCAGTTCATATTCCGCAGGTACCAATTGGAGGTGGCAGAGGGGGCTCCCTGCACCCGTATGGAGGTTGTAGTGTAGGAGCTGGTGGTGTGGCAGAGTTCAGCTGATGGTGGATGAGCTACGGCACTCGGAGGGAGTAAGCAGGGGCGAATGGGCCGTCTGTCATATTTGGTCGTGACGTTGGCGAAAGACGTGATGCGGTCTTCACTTGTGAACCGAGTACCAGGGTACATAAAGGCTGGATATATAGAGGGGACAGTTTTACAGATACTGCTGGAGTGTTTATGATGTTTGCTTTTCCTTTTTTAATGCACCGTATTTTTTTTTTTTTTTTTACAAATATTCAGTTATTGACTATCTAAATGCACTTTGGATACGTTTGGACGATTTGATCCACCTGGTGGTTGTCAGTCACTCACCGCGGTGCTCATCCTCCATTCGCAAACTCTCAAACCGAGTGTCGGGTGTATCCCGGCACGGTGATCCCTGTAAATTCAGCTCATCCTGGTTCATTTGATCAAAACTATAAACTTAATGCAGGGTGGCACAAGGAAACGGGAAGTTTTAGAACTAGGTGTTGGTGACCCTGGAGCGTGGGCAGTTATTTGGGACCGATGTGACCTCGTTTAGAGCCCCTTGTCCTTAGTTATAATGGAGTGGTGCGCAACAAGCGTTCGCTATGAAAGTCTTTTATAAGACTGCTGACCGTCTGACCGCAGCACAAAGGGAATGTCGGCATCACTACCAGTTAGGACGTCGCGATCGTGTCCCCGTCTGCTCATGCGATTACAACACGGGTGCGTAATTTCAAAGAAACGGGTTCAGCCTTAAAAAAAAAAAAGAAAGTCCCCAGGTGGAGCCACTTGGCACATCTCCTGACAGTCGATGGCAGCTATTCGACGGCTGTTTGGAAGGCGCATCATTTCACGTAACGTTGACATTCCAAGGGCTCCGAGATCCCCACATCTCACGGTTTGTGATTTTGTTGTTTTTTTTTTTTTCTTTTTCTGTGAGGACATCTTAAAAGTCACGCGTGCCGCACACATCCTGCAGGTATTGCTGAGCTAAAGAGGAGGGTTGGAGAGGAAATCGCTGGCACTCCTCTTGACACGTTCTGTCGAGCAATGCAGGCTGTCAGAATGTGGACGCCTTTGTGATGTTTTCTTCCAAACATAAAGTGAGTATTGATTACCATCATTAACTTGCATATCCTGTAAAATACGTTTCATCATTAAAGGTATTTTGTGATGTGTTAATTCATGCATTGAGTATCAGTTGAAATTTTCCCACTTCCCTGCGCCACCCTGGGTAAGCAGGCTGCAGTCTTTAAAAAGTGAAGATTTTACTCTCCAGTGCAGTTCAGTTGGCATTTCTGCGCTGACCCCAGAAACATCAAAGCTGGCGTATTCAGGCTGGCAGTCCCAATGAAGACAGGAGTTGCTGGGAAGACCTGAAGCCACATGGGGTCCCCGGGATGAAGGTTTGAGACCCACTGGCCGGTGACATTAACTGTCAGGTGCACTCCGGACAATGACATTCTTACTTGCACGTCCTCTCAGAATAGCGACGGTCACCCAATAGCAGCTGTAGCGATGTTGAGGTGTGCACCCTCCTTGGACATGGGTGTCATTTCGTTGGGTTTGTCTCCCAGTTGTTCATTTCGCTCCTTGTCACACCTGCCCTTTGTACCATTGCTGTGCCATGAGTCGGACTCCCCGTGATCTTTTCCTTTTTTTTTTTTTTTTTTATTTGTTTGTGTCTCACACACTCCTCTCCCGTATCCGACGTTCTTGTTGTCTCTTTGATGGATTGAAGGCAGCACTGCAGGCCCCTTGCCATCAAGGTGGGGGTTGCTGGACCTCGCCACTGTTTGCACAACCGCTCCCAGCCAAGGGCACAGTGGCAGAGGCAAGACACTTTTGAAAAGGTGGGCCTTGTTCTCTTTTAACCCTTTTAAAGGCCGCTTGGCCCCCTCTGACAGGCCCGCTTGGTGAATGCCTGCAGCAGATTAGCGACTCGGGGTTAAAGAGCCCCAGAGACAAGATAGCTGCTTGATACTTTTGTTGTGCAAATGAGGGCTACTGTTGGAATTCCTTTGGCAGGAGCCTCGCTGCATGTATGGGAACGGCTTTCATTGTCATCGTCTTCCCCCGCGCTGATGCCGAGCCTCTTTATGTTGCTCCTGTGCTTGTCGTTTTATTTTTTGCGTCTATGGCACCTTTCTGACCATTTTCATTAGCTCATCGTGAAAGTGCTCGATAATAGAAAGGAAAACTGCGTCCATTCGGGCAGTCAAAAGTCCGAGAGCGAGTAGCGCAGCCCCCTGGCACATCCAGCATATCCTGGCTTTTCATCCCACGGCCCTGAATTCGAATAATTGAGTTTTCTGAGTGTGTGTGTGTTCTGTAACGCTATACCGGCTCGTTTATAAAACATTTTCCTAATTTTAGCGCTTTGGCACAATTTGCAGGGATTTTTGTCTCCATTCACTTGGTCTTTTTCCCATCTCTGTGTTTCCAGGCAAGTGCAGCACTTCTCTTGTTATGTGGGAATGTTGGATCGGCACCCAAATGACGACTTCAGTTTTCGAGAGCAGCTTTGAGGCCTCAGTACTTGAACCAAAACAGATCTGAAGGAAATAATGGGGTAACTCCATAACCCCCCCGTCTTCCTCCAGACTCCCCAGTTCACCACGCCGTACCACACACATCTTCCCACTTGTGAGTTCTGGATCACGTTGAAGTAAAATACAACATGAATCCCCAGTGAAGTCTTGAACACGTCCGGGTGAGGGTTGGCATCTCCCTGTGAAGTTCTGATCATGTCGAAGCAACTAGGAATCGCCCATTAAGTGAGGCGGAGGGGGATGCGGTCGAGTTGAAAAAAATGGATGAAGTCCCGAACCCATTGAAGTGATAAGTCAGGGGGGTCCGCGTGAAGTTTCAATCGCGTCCAAGCTTGTAGTTTTGTTCCGTTAAGTGTGTGTGTGTATGATGAGAGAGTGTGTGAGTGAGAGGTGTAGAGCGAGATACAGGAATGTATGTAAGCACGCGGTGCTTTTGAATTTTATATTTATATAGATATATAGAGAGATATATTTCTTCTTATAAGTTGCTGTTCAGTATCCTCTCAACCTGTGGACACATACGGTGAGTGACAGCTTTGCTCTTCATTTTGACTTTGTATGTAATGAATTCATTAGCCCATCCGTCACGTCAGACTATTGAAGTTGCATCCCATTATCTCCCAGCCCGTTGTGGCCAGTTCCAGTTCATACTTTGGTAATTAAGTAAGCGTGCCCACAGCCGCCGCCGTCGTCCTTGTTGAGGTGGCATGAACAGCCTTGGCGTTTCATTAATGTCTGGTTAAGGCTGACAATTAAAACAAGCGTGCCTTGTATTTTCAGCTGTGGAGTTGTAAGACACTTGTTTGCCTACGCCTGTCATTTTCTTGGAGACTTTCTGTTGCCATTTATGCGATTGTGCACACCGATGGAGAAGCGCTATTAAAACCGAGGAACTGGCGCGGCGCCACAGCCATCAGAATTTCTGGTTCATAATTAACAACGTAGTGAGGTGAATCCAAATAAGCCATCTTTTATTTTTTGTAACCCTTACCTAGCAGGTTCTCCAAGGCTGCTTTCTCCGGTGACTTTGCGCTGCCACCCTCCGACAATCTGCTATTAATTTAGCACTCGCTCAGCAGCGGCCCCCGTTAATGTATGCGCATTGATTTTCTTTTTAATAACTTATTTGTGTGTTGGATTATGGCGGCCTCGCCTTTCTCACATTGAGTTCCTATTATTCGTGTGTTTCTTTTGTTATGCAGTAATATGAAGCTTCAAAAAAAAATAAAAAAAAGCAGTGTGTCCATATTTTTAGAAAACACAGTTAACCTTTAGAAATTGAAAATTAACAAGACTTTTCCCCATCCCTGCTATGACAAAGCCGTTTTTACATACTTTCATTGTGATCAGAGACTCTAAAGCCCAGAGAACGCGGATTTCGCCTGAAATTTCCTTTTGCTGCCATTCAGACGGCGTCATTTTGGTGTTTTGTAAAGCTGTGATGTCTGCCTCTCTTACCCCAGTAAGGATTCCTTCCTGTGTGTGTGGAACAGGAGGCCGCAGTTGAACATTTTGGCTTTGAGTTTATGACGACACGCACAAGCGAGAGATCCACGCACACAATGTGAGCGTTTCCAGCATCGTGGCAGCCTGTGTGTGGGAACAGAGGGGCCGGGAGGTGAAACGCAAGTCAGGGCACAAGCTGGTGTCGAAAACCGAACGTCGGAAAAGTCGTGCGACTAAACTTAACACGTCAGTCAGAAATCGAATTTCTCCTTGGGGACCAATAAAGATGGATGGATTGATTGTCTGTCTGTCTGTCTATTATACTGTAGTGCCGTGTCTGTATCTGTTTATTAGGTAGGTGGTGCCCTCCCTGTCTGTTATATGGTGCCCTGTCTCCGCCCCAGTACAGTGTGAGAAAGTCAGTTTGTCACCTTCTGACGGGCTCACTGTGTCTAGACTCTGAGACACACAACGGTTTTTACATTTGGTTTAATCTGCAGAAACAACCAGCAAGGGTCACTCGGAGCCGAGCCGCTTCACCAAAGGGCTTTTGAACTTTTTGGCCAAGCACAATGGCTGTCCAGAAACGGAGCGGGGCTGATTTAGCTGAACTTGTGACTCTTCATGGATGGCTGGCTCTGCTGTCAGGAAGGACGAATCATCCGAATGTCAGGGCTGTGTGTTTTTGTTGGAAGAGCCGTCTGCATTTCGTGGGAAGGAAAAGGGGGGGGCGATGGGCGTTTACCCAGGGGTCTGCGCTGTGTGGACCCTTTTAATTGTCGGTCATATGTCGTGTCTGTCAGGTCTACTTGTTGTGCAGAGCACATTTTATTGCCCATTGTATATGGCGCCCTTCATGCCCAGCCGTCTGTTGTGTGTCAAGTTCTTCGTAACTCTTACCTCACATCCGTTGGAGTCTGCTGGATGTGGTGCCCCCTCGGCCTTTCTGTCTCATTTTATAGTGCCTTTCACATCTGTGCCTATCTGTCATTGTACTCATGTACTGCCTGGCACAGCTTGTTGTGTAGTTCCTTTCATATCTGTCTCTCTTTTTTTCCCTCTCTGCTTACTTCTGTTGTATGCGCTGCCTGTTCTATCCATCTGTACATCTACTATACAGTGCCACCTACCCCTTATATAGATAGCCTCTCTTATATATGGTCATTCTGTCTATGGCTGTTATATAGTGCCTTTCATTTCTGTCTATCATCTAGCGCCTTTCACATCAATCTCTCTTTATTATTTAGTGTTGTTATTAATTTCATTACTATTAAATAGTGCCCTTTATTTATATAGCATGTGGCGACTTTCACGGGTCTCTTTGTCCACCATATTGTGATTTTCACACCTGCCTATTTACTGATTTGTATTGTTATATAGTGCCTTTCATTTGTCGCTCTTGCATGTAATGTCTTTCACATCTTTCTGTCCGCTGTGCTGGGCCTTTCACCCCCTCTATTATTATATAGTGCCTTTCACTTGTGTTTGTCTGTTATCTAGCGCCGTTCATTCCTGTCTAATATTGAGTACCTTTTACATCTTTCTGTCTGTTACTGCGACTTTGACATCTGTGTTTCTGTTCATCTTCTAGTGCCCTTCACCTCTATTTATTTTATTGTACTTTATATCCCCGTCTGTTTTATAGCGTCTTTCATTTCTGTCTGCCTTGCATATAGCGCTGTTATGTGGTACTTTTTATCTCTCTCCGTTATGTGGTTCCTTTCTCAACTGTCTTTCTGCCTACTCTATAGTGCCTTTCACATATGTCCATCTCTACTTTATAGTGCCTTTCATTTCTGTGTCTTTGACAGATGGTCAGGGTCCACTCCAGGACTACCGTTCCTCTTCATTTTAAGCCATGTGATGGACTGGCCATGTTGTCCATTATGATTTCTGGCATTATGCTCATTCCTTCCAGGATGGCCTTCACCTCCTGTGGTCCTTTATTGGATTAAACGAGTGGTCAGGTGATGTGCTGGTGTGCTTAGTAATGATAATAAAAATTAATTGCGTTTATCTCGTGCTTTTCTAGACCCTCAAAGTGCTTTACATAGACAATGTGGAGCCATGTTGGCCTCCACCTGAATGATGTGACAGCAGCCATTCTTGCTCCAGTACGCTCACCACACATTAGCTGTTAGGTGGTAAGGTAAGAGAGAACGAGATCTTTAGGGGCTGATTAGGAGGACCGAATGAACAAGACCATGGTGGGCACTTTAGCGAGGACATTGAGGGCAGAGATCTTCTATTGACCACAGAGAGTCAGGACCCCCATTTTATGTCTCATGTGAAGGACTGTGTCAGCGATCGCCATACCCGACACCCAACTGTCCTCTCGGCCCAAACCTCTCCTCCCCGGTAGTTCATAACCAGCAAGCTGGGGACACAACAAGGTTCAAAAGTGCTTGTGGAAATTGATTTAAATCAAAAAGTGTCCAAAGTGCAGAGGTTGAATATTTGAAGAACAGATGTTAATCAGAAATAGAGACCATCAGGTAAAACTCTAAATGACCTCTTTGTTTGTACGAGCCCACCGATGACACATACACTCGCGCTCTGTCTGTAAGCGGTGACCACCTCACTAGCTACACCATGAGTGATGAATTGCTCGTCCCGTGTACTCCATCCTCATGCTGTACCTCCAGTCACTGCCCTGACACCCTTCACCCTGAACTTTGCTGAGCTGCCATCTCTGGTCGGTCCGCCGCCCCCCATCACTACCAGTGGAGTCTGATCTAAATCTGCCCTCTCCTTCATCTCCAGGACCCCATTGAAGGCTTCACCTCAATAATGGATACTCCCTCAGATCGCTTAGGCCGACCTCGCCACAGTCTCTCGAAACTGACTTCAGAAAGCTGATCCTCCCGTCCTGTTCCCCCTGCTCAGTATGTCCTTGGCGATGCAGGTGCCCCCCCAGTTCACTCCCAGTGCAGCTAAGAAGGCGTGGCTGCGTTGGTCGTTCAGTGACTCGTGCCTGTTAAGTAGCCAATCCTCTTGTCTGCTGTACCGTCTTGGCCCGTTTCTCCACTCAGAGCCCTCCATGCTAATATTTTCAGCACAGTGCATCCCCCCCAGTGACCTCTCCCAGCAGCACCCCATGCTTTTTCTAGATGGCCTTCCATCCATCCAGGGTAATGGCTGGGGCCCAAACACACTTGGCTTTCAGGTGGGCTGCCTGCTCCAAAGTGTAGGTGGGATTGCTGCTCTTGTGTCCTCCATAGCAAACTGAAGTGACCAGCATGCCAAGCAGGAACCAGAACGCCGTGAAACAGCACGAGATGACGGATGGACTGCTGCGCTCCTTGCATTTTTCTCTTTTTTTTTTTTTCTTTCTCACAATTTTCCTGGGAAAGCCCCCTGAGAGCAGAAGTCAAACAGATGACCACCAGTCAGAAAGCCTCATTAACCTCTGGAATGTACCGCAGGGGGGAAGCACAAATGTTTGATGTTTTTGGAAAGACTGACTGGGCTTGCAGTTTATGTCAAGTCCAGGCGGCACGGATTCCTGGTGGTTATTATTTATTAATTTATTTATTTTTGTGTGTGTGTGTGCCCCCTGGTCCTTGTGCAGGCTTTTTACTCCCCTACCAACACTCTGGACATAACTTGGGCAGGCCTGGACATGCACAGGAAGACATTTGCTTACATTTCTTCTAAACAGCCATGGGAGTCAGGTGGGGGGGTCGCAGGACTCGCTCTGGGGGTCACCTGCCATAGCACAGCAGGCCAAAATGGCAGCAGATTTCTAGGGTTCCTAATCAAAAATTTAACCTGGGAAGAAAATGGAAAGGATTTGGAAGAAGTCTCCAACCCCAACCCATGGAAAGAACTTCATTGGTCACAGGCTGACTGTGGAGGAATTGATAGTCCACGTTATGAAGACTGGGATCTCTGTGCTGCTCCTGGTGTAGTAAGTCTTGGGGGTCTTGGGAGACCAGAGCCTATCCCAGCATCACTGGGTGCAGGAAAACATCCTGGATGGGATGCCCGCCCATTGTAAGGTTCAATTACAGCCCCAGTATGGTCCAGTTTGGAATTGGGAAAACATCTTTGGAGAACTAGGAGGAAAGCATACAGAGAAACCGGGAGAACATGCAGACTGCATACTGATGATGTAACGGTAGGTCTGTGATGTGACACTGGCACGGACTGTGCCCAGTGTGCTCCCAGAATATCACATCTCCTCTTGGGGTCATGGGGTGGCGGAGCCTATCACTGTGTCACTGGGTGTAAAGCAGACAGGACGTGGACCCACTCCCTCACACTAGGGTGGCACAGGTCCTGGAAAAGTACCCAATAACAGCAGTTTGAAAATGGCACATCATCAGCACCGGAGATGAGCATCGGCTTTCCTCTCAATCCCCCATGATTGCAGTTGTGGACAATCGTCTGTTTTATAGATTTAATGAAACTACACACTGCGATGCGGTGAAGACTTCACGGGGGGACCCCCTAAATGATCATTTCGATGTGTTTGGGACTTCACGAGTGACCAGTGATGTTATTGTGACTTAATATGACAACCCCCAAGACCCCATTCAGTTCACTTCAACACTTTTGGGGCTTCACGAGTGATACCCCCGACACAAGGGACGCCACCCCACTTCAGCATGTTTGAGACTTTACTAGGGGTACAGACCCCTCCCCACATAAATTGATGAAACGAAAGTACATGGTTCAACATGGTCGAAACTCCATGGTGGACCCCCTAATTTAGCACTTCTGAACATTCAGGTCTACATGGGTGACCAACTTATATTTTTTTTGATGCAATTGTGAGTTGAAAGGACCACCTCTATGGCCCCCGTTCAACTTCCTGTTCTGCCTGACGCGTTTGAGACTTGATGGGCGATACCCCCAAACGCCCTGTTTGCTTTGACGTGATCGTTACTTCACAGGATACCCCCCAACCGCTTTGCCATGTTCAAGACTTCAGTGGGGATTAAGCCCAACTCTCCCCCTCCTCTACTGCCACCCCTTTTTTTAAATTAGTGTTTGTTTATTCACTTACTTATTTACTAGGGGGCTTCGCCCCCTGCCTGCTTCGCTCACCAACCCTTCGGCCTGCGCTACTCACCATGCCACTTTGTGTCTCTGTCACTCGCATATGTGGATTTCACTTTCACCAAGCAACAAATCTTTTAATTCTCGCGGATACGTCTCTTCATTGGGAAGAAACACTCCTGATGGCAACATGAAGTAGACGATCTGCAAGTCTCCGACTTGGAGTTTAAATCCGAACAATATCTTCATACTTCTGTCATATCACCTATGTCCATATATCCGTTCTCATTTCACTTTTACCTTTTCGTTAATATCGCATTGAATTTTGATTTTGCGTTTGGACTCTCATTGTGACAACACAACGTTTAACTGCCCGTGAGTGAATATCATTTCTTTCTCTCTACACGAACTGTGTCTGCCAATAGCATTCACACAAATGAGAAACCATTGAACCGTGGGCGTGGTTGTAAATGTTTTAGATGTGGGCGGGACTTTTCCACAGCTCTTTGCATAAAGTCTCGTCTCGCGGGGCTTGATATTTCCTCTCGCGGGATTTCACTTTCACCAAACAACCAATCTTTTAATTCTCGCGGATACGCCTCTTCATTGGGAAGAAACACTACTTTTCCCTGATGACAACACGAATTAGACGATCTATAAGTCTCCGACTTGTTTAAATCAGAACAATATATTCAATCTCTTTTTGTTGTTCCGTTGTTTCACCGAGTAATAATTTCCGTTTGTTAGCGCTAATGTGATCTTAACTATCATTTTTTTGAGACTTTAGAATTTTCGTCCTTCCATTGTCTCTAACCTGCTCTGCATGTGTACCGCGCCAACGATTTTGAATTCTTTACGACGTTCTACTTTGCTATCCACTCTTTGTCTTTTATTTCCGGCCCCAGGCCCTGGTTAAATTAAATCTCTTGGCACAAAGTTTCGTCTCGCGGGACATGAAAGTATCTCTCTGAGAAAGTCGTGTCTCGTCCCCCAAGATTTTTTTATTATAATAAAAAGATTTATTTTTACTTCAGCACCCTCTGGACTTCATGATTGTCATGTAGAAGGTGGTATGTAGTACGGCACAGCAAACTGAGGAGTCTGGAGATAAAGTGGAGATTTTGGGATTGTCCATTATGTCCTTCTGAACCGTTTTGGCATCGGTACTGAGCTCTGAAAGCTGGCATCGATACCAAAGTCAGAATTAGGGTAGCAGTTCAAGATTAACTGTCACTCACTCACTCACTCACTCACTCACTCACTCACTCACTCACTCTCACTCACACTCACAGTACCCCAATAAGGATCAACTTATAATCACCAGCTAATCTAAACTCAGGTTCTGGGAGATAGGAAGTGAACTACCTGAGGTCTTCATGGTCCACCCTGAGCACTTTGAACATCATAACTGTGGTCCTTCTTCTCTTTCACAGCCCAATGTCTTAGTAATTGTCCTCATGTTGTTTAGATGACTTTGTGGTTCTTCTCTGTATGGCATAACCACTACCAGGCTTGTGAGGTGCCCAGGAGAGGATGGGCAGCAACTGCTGGCAAGTGCTACAACATTAATGTGGCCGGAGATGCGTTCGATAGAGAAATTCCACAGGTGAATGTGCAGGGCGAGATGGGCACCCTGGCACTGTGTCCACTGCCAGCGTGCCTTGGGTTGCCCTTTGACAGCCCCTTGCAGAATGCTTTTCGTGGAGGTGGGTAGGGTGGTTTTGGCAGCGGGCAGACCACTTGGTTTGTTTGCACTCCTCACAGCACGACTTGGCCTTTCATCGGGGAATCTGGAGTTGGCGGCTCGCAGCTGCGGCCCGGCTTTGATCTGCACTGCAGAGGTTTGTCTAAGAAAGTGGGGCCTGAATGTGAAATGACGGGGTCCTAACGGCGGGTGGGATGGGCAGATAATGGTCCGATTGTGGGGCTCGTCACTTTCCCAAGCGGAGGTGTTTTGCTTTTTCTCGTGGACATGTTTGGTCTTTCGTGCCTTATGTTTGTTTACACACCCACCTTAACTTTCCCACTTCGGACCCAATAGGGGGCCGTGTTTTGACTTCCTTGGGGTCTGATGGGATATCTTTTAAGCAAATAATGGGAGTGATGCTTAGACATTCGCAGATTTCCACAATGGTCTTCCAGCTGACTTGTCAGCTCGAAGACAGTGGCAGCCTCCATGTTCCAGTTTAAAGAGTGCTGTGAAAAAGAATATGCCCCCCCTCTGCGGTCCCCTGGTTTTTGTGCATTTGTCACAGTGAATGACGTTGGATCTTTAGACCGCCTCAGACTGGAAGTCTTCTTGCTTTGACGGCACCGAGGAGTTTCACCATCCTGAGGCTGCGTCCCCTCGTCTTCCCAGGCGCAGCTGAACTGAGCGGGTCATTCTGTAATTAAATCTGTCCGCCTGCATTGCTCCTGCTAATTTTTCTCTGCTTTATCTGACACCGTAAGTCGGGTGGTTAAAGGTCGAGCTTTAATCGTTGGCTTCATTAAGAAAATATAAATGGCACAAGATGGATGATATGGCACCAGTGCTCTGTGACTGCTGTTTTTTAAACCGAGTGGTGTAAAAAGGTGAACTGTCCTCTCCAAGTGGGAGGTGAGTTATGGCCTCAAGTGGAGGAGTTCAAGTGTCTTGGGGTCTTGTTCACGAGTGAGAGGAGAAGAGACGGTGAGCTCGACTGATGGATCCGGGCTGGTGAGTGCAGTTCTGCAGTCGCTAATACCAATCCATAGTGGTGATGAAGACGCTGAGCCGGAAGGCGAAGCTGTACGAGTTACCATTGTTCTACCTCCGTACCCTCACCTAGTGCCACGAACTCTGGGTAATGAGCGAAAGAACGAGCCACTGAAACAAGCCTTCTCCATCACAGTGGCTGGGCTCCACCATCGAGAAGGGGGCGAGAAGTGCCGACGTCTGGGAGAGGCTCGGAGTAGAGCCAGAGACCCTCCGCATTGAGAGGAGCCAGTTGAGGGGGTTCAGTCATCTGTGGCCCCCTATGAAGGTTTGATGGGTGCAGCCTGCCCTCAAGGATGACCCAGGGTTTGATGGGAGGATTCTGTCTCTCAGATGGCCTGGGAGCGAACGCCTTGGGATGGCAAATGTGACTGGGTGAGGGTCTGCTAAAACTGGTGCCCCCCCTCAGCAGCTGTGAATGAAGTCAGATTGTACACAAGTGACTCGGGGCGTTGGGGGTGGTGGGATGGGTACTGGTGACACTGTGTGGTACAGCAATTCGACCGTCTTTGAGGGGTGAAAGAAGAGCATTGCGAGGTGCCATTGGGGTAAGCATTACGGAACTGTAACGGCAGCCCACTCCAGTTTTAATTATGGCAGTGGGGAAACAAATGATTTTCTGGAGTCTTTACAAACTTCTCTGTTATGGTGGGTCGAAATCAATGGATGCTGAGTTTACAGGGTTGTGCGCAGGTTACGCATATGCAGACATTTAAGGAACTTGAGCATCCACAGTGTCCCTGTGAATACCATGGGACAGACAGGCCTGCCGCCAGTGGGCACTTTTCATTCAGATGTACCTGAAAACCGATCTCGTGTACGATGGTGAAACCTCGTAATTGCTGTTTCTTTTCAAAATTTGAATTTTTTTTTTAGTTTTTGGACTTACTGTGTCTGTCCTGATGTTATAAGGTTAGTGGTGATGCCCAAATATGTCTTCATTCTGGTCGTAGCACAATGGAGGAAGCTGGTATGGACACCTGCCAACTCTACTGACCAATGAGGAAAGACCGGCCTACCATTGAAAACGTAGGATTACGATCACATGATTTAAATGACCGGTGGTGCTTCATGAGAAAATGAAATCTATAGATTGTTACTTATAGGGGGCGACATCATTTTCTCAATTTGCCGACATGTTAGGTTTTTCCATATGAGGTGGTGAGAGAAGCGTAGCGTTGCATTCGGTTCTGTCCATTTGATGGCCAACGTGTGAGGAAGAAGAATCGAACCCGCGTCTTTGACTCTCGAGTCCAAAGGTAACCTCTGAAGTCTTTATGTTTTGGCTCAGCCCAGCAAATGCAATTAAAGGCCCGAGGGACTCTGCTGAATGGCGGCCTGAGTTGTCGGGACCTGACGGAGAGCGAGAGCGACCTTGTATTTGTGATAGTAATTTAGTGCATGAGTGACTTAGATGGCTCGGTTATTGTCACGGACACAGCTGACTGAGTCTCTTAGGCTGTTAATTTGGTTTTAATTTGTGTAAAGAGTGGTGGGGAAAAGAAAAACCAAAAACGCTTTTTTATGAATCGGGCTTATCGGCGAATTGTGCCAGGAGAATGTGGAGAAAGCACGGCTGAGTGAACGCTGCTCCTCGTCTGGCCTTCACCTGTTCTTTTTCAAGTCCTCCTTCACATGGCATTGGCGTCACTTTCGTCATGTCAGAGCCCCCCTGTTTGCAATGTTAGCAGTCCCCCTTGTCTGGTCCTCGCATGTCTTTTGCAAGGGTGGCTCCCTACGACTCTTAACTGGTTGGATTGTGTGGCTAAGAGACCCACCCGGTGCCTGGTCCTGGGTCGGTTCTGATGGCCACGGGCCCGCGTAGTCAGAAGATGGAGGGAGGGAGGGAGGAATGCATCAGGAAGGAATAACAAGCAAAGCAGCCACCCTGAGGTGGTGTGCCTGCCCCCCACCACCCCACCCCACCCCGTACAGGTTGGCCCCCATCCTTTGCTCTTAGTTCTGTCAGGATAGTCTGCAGCCCTCCTTCACACCTTGCAAGGGACTGGGGATGTGAAAGAAAATGACTGAAGAAGTGCGCTTTGTCTTCCAAACTTTGTGACGTTCGCTCCTTAAAAATAACCGAAATCAGATCCGCTGCTTTGTGTTTTTTTTGTTCCCTGTTTTGTAGCAAACGGCGGAAGGAAGACCTGCAAAGGACAGCTTTGTTCTTGTTACCTGAGATTCTCATCCCTTCCCAGTTCCTCCATTCATGCATTTATGGATTCCTTCTGGCCTCGGGGGAACTTATTAGACTTGGTGCAACACTGAATTGATGGGGGGGGCGGGGGGTGTGGAAAGAAACAAATAAACGACCCCCTGGAGCCGAAAAGTTTCTGAGCGTGGAGAACGGAACGTACCGGGCACTGCTGTGGTGGGTGTGCTGCCAGGGGGAGCCCATCCATCTGGAATTTAGTCCGTCCTGCTTTCGTAGACCCGTCATGCCCAAACTAGAATTAGCAGAGAATCCTGCCTTGTGTTTTATTTATATAGCGCCTTTCCGATGCTAGAGCCCACTTTATGTCTGGAGAGTGAGCGTCCTTAACAAAAGGTCCCAGTTTGAAGGGTCTCTGTTTCCCCGTCTCCCAACCTCCTTTGGGGTTTCCACTTTCAGGTTTGCTCATCGGTCCATTCATTACGTGAACCCGTTTTGTCCATTTAAAAAAATCACGGTGGCCTTCACTGAAAGGGAATTGCATTTGCACACTAGATGAGACGCGGGGTCACTTGGTGAGCCTCACCTGCACATTTTTGGGCATAGGAGTGGTGCCAGGGTCTCGGTGTCCACACACGTTCGCCCCTTATGGCCATCGTGTGAATTTCTCGTCTTCCTTTAAACACTCAACTGGTTGGTAGATTGACTCGCCGCCTGCCTCTTGACGGCTTTCGCCACACGCGGCCCCTCCGTTGTCTTTGCCGTGCCGGCTGATGTGACAGCTGACTGCTGCGTCTTCCCTTCGCTTTTGAGACTTGAGCTCTCGTCGGCTGCTGCTTGTGTTAATTGAGCCGGTCATTAGTCAAATGACTGTGCGAGGTGACAAGCTGAGCTTTTAAAGATGGCTTTGCCTGCAATTATGTGGAAAGCCGCCTCACAGCTGGGACACTAATTATTAACCAAAAAAAATAAAAAAAGCGAAAAATGGGATGGACGGATGGATGCCTTTAGGATTTGATGTGCAGCGTGGAGGCTTTTAAGTTTGGGTTTCGTGTGAACAGTTTTTTGTTTTTCCATCTCCCAGAGTTCTCCTTTTCCCAAATTGCGGTCAAGGCAGCCCCGGCTACAAGCCAAAATATTACGGGGATTGTCTGAAATACTTGATGATGTGGTAAAAATAGTCCTAAAAATACAAGTAACATTATACCTCACAGTGTGTGTGTGTGTGTGTGTGTTCACGGGGGGGTCGGGGCTAAACCCACCTAAATGATCTCCTGGAGCCTGGGTCAAAGGATAGCAGCTGAGGCCAGTGACACATTTTTAGCAACATATTATGCCCCTTTGGTATTCTTATTAGAAGTGAAACCACACGCTTAAACCACATCAACCTTAATAAAAGTTTTAGTGTTTGAGTATCTGTGTCTGTCATTCCAACAGATGGCGCATCACAAACATTTGTAGTAATAAACTGGATTGCATTTGTCATTCCAACAGATGGCGCATCACAAACATTTGTAGTAATAAACTGGATTGCATTTGTCATTCCAACAGATGGTGCATCAGAAGCATGAACACTTTTACAAATCCCATACTGAGTGACTTACAAATGCACAAACATCTGTAGTGATGCATTTGAGTACTGCCAATGTTTGCAGTGCGCCACCTGTTAGAATGACAGATTCTGTTACTACATGCGTTACGACGTACATTTGAATGGATGTTGCGCTGCAAACGTTAACAGTGAGGTCTGCGTTGATTGCTTGGATTTGAAACTGTCTTAGACAGCTAGTTCAGCTGCTTCTGCTTAATAAAGTGACCGGTGTGTCAGGGTGTTCGTCCGGTACTGTGTCTCGAGTGGATGCCATTCGTAAGAAAGCTTTGTATATTTTTGGATTATCCATCCAACTTTCATCCTCTATCTATCTTATAGTGCCTTTTATATGAGATATCAATCAAATTAAACACCTGTATGTCTGTCTGTATATCTGTCCACTTTTCATGAGAGAACTACTTCATGGATTTAGATCAGTTTTTTTTTTTTTTTTCTTCTAGAATTTTCTTGAACATTCCAGTTGATTTTGCGACTTCTCTCGTCACATTAAGTATCACAGTTCGCTTGCAGGAGTGATATATTCATGCTAATGTGAGAGAGAGGCTGTGGGTCGAGGGGAGGAGGAAGCGTGACGTCGGGAGTGGAGGTCCGGGTGGGGCCCACCCTGCTGCCCACCCTGCTGTCCTGTTTCATTTCTATGCAGGTAGAGCCGCAGGGGGACGGCTAGTAAATATATATTTCTTTTTAATTTCTCTCATCTATCAATCCAGTTTCCCATACCACACACCTTTCTGTTTTTGATATTTTTGATTATCCATCCCCTGTCAGAATTTTCCATTACGTCAGTCTATTTTTCCAAGTCAACACTCATTTGGTATTTCCATCCATTTTCCAAGCCCACCCACAATTCCATGTTCTAAGTGTCTCCAGTATATCAATTCAATTTCCAAACTCCCACATGTTTCCATTTTTTATGTTTTTGGAATATCGTGACTCTTTGTTTTTTTTTTTCCTCTGTATATCTGATGCTCGTCTACTTTTCCAGCTTTAATCACAATTCTGTATTACCCTTGTGATGTCTCCATCCCTGCCTTTCCCAGTACAGAGTCACAGGACCTACCCGGCTTCCATCCCCATCCCCTGCAGAGCTGCAGCCCGGGTCCTTTGCTAGTCACCTTTACAAATAACAAGTGTTATGTTGTTTGGGCACAATTATGTATGAAACCCAATTGAGAGATCTTTCTGTCCTCCCATCCTTTAGCAAACCTGCATAATCCACTTCAAGGTATCAGGGACTGGCAACATCGGGCAGAATGGGACACCAGGGCACACTGCCCTGCAGCCCCAACGTTCCACTGGTAGGGAATCCTTTTACCTTTTTAACGTGACAGGCCCATCGGTGACGACCCCTCACAATTGACGTAACTGCCTTTGTTTTAGGGCAGCATAGACTCTTGGAGACTTCCTCACACATCCCCGAGACAAGTGCGTCAGCTCGACTGGCAGCATCCTTATTGGCACCTCATCTGGGTTGGCCCCTGGCTTGTGCTGTCCAGTTTGTGACCCTTCATAGGACTGTTGTTGTGAGTTGGAGCGAATGCCCTCTTCTGTAGAGCTTTCCACACTCGCAGACCCCAACAACAAACGGCAGACACATGCAGACTTCTGTTGTTAGACTGGCAATCCGCTTTATGTCTACGCTGACCCGGGCTGTCGCTGGGGTATGTGGGAGCTTAAGGCCTCACCCTGAACAACCCCCCCTAAAAAAGATGAACATTTTGCTGCTTTCCAATGACATTTCCTCGCCTGTAGGGCTGGGTGATTATCAAGCGGCACGGTGGGGTTGTGCCCTCCTCCATCTTCTACCTAGCGTGTGCTGCGCATTAGAACTTTATTTTTTTTTGGCCTACATGTTTTTAAATTATTAATAGGAAGCTTAATGTTGTTTTTTTAATTATTAATTAGTAATCATTTGCTTTTGTGTCGGTTGTTTTATTTGGGCCAGCATTTTAACTTAATGCACTTTTGTGATTCTCTCATTCCCTCAAAGTGCTTTGGAATGGCAGCGCCATCTGTGAAAGATAACAAATTCATTGACGCATAAGGGATGCCGGGCATTTAGCACGTGAGTAAGGAGTGGGGACAGTGCGATTGTCTGTGTTCAGCGGCGAGCTCCGGCACTCTCTGCGACTTGGTTCTCACTTTGTGTATTCTTGAAAAGTTCCACTTGGGATTAATAAAGTTTATCTAATCTCGTGTGTGTGTGTGTGTGTGTGTGTGTGTGTGTATTTATACACATCTAGCATACATATACTGTATGTAACACCACTGATGAGTAACATAATCAGCCTAATGATGAGTCGCCACTAGCATTCCACCATTTAAATGAGCAGCTTCAGCGCCGGCTCCAGGGCAGCCTATCCTTATATATAATTTAATGCTATCTGTATTTATGGTGTTCACGTCAATATCTCGACTCAATACAAGTTAGAATCATGCAATGGGACTCTGCCTCTGTACTTCGAACATCACGTGACACACGCGGACGCAGTATTGCACGATTGGCTAAGAATGTTCGAATGCTTCAGTGGCGCCGCTGGACGGCCGAGTATAGTAAGTCAGTTTTGGTTCGAGCAGACAACAGTAAGTTCGATTGGTTTTTGGAAGGTTGGTCTGGTGGGGCGTACTTTCCAGGACTAACATCGTCAACTGATTGAAACCCTTCAACAGCCCTGGAACCGTAAGTAATTTAGAACGTGTCGCCATTTGCTTGGTATATTGAAATCTATCTTTATGGCAGTTCGGTTTTGCCATCCGTCCTTCTGACATCTATTGGCAAACTGAGTAATGACGGCTGGGTATTAACAACGGGCACTGTTTACATTTTAGCCGATCTCAGATCTAAAATGACCTCGCCAACGTAATTATTACTCCGACTCTGATTAGAGTCGTAAAATACGGTTTGTTCTGAAAATTTGTTTGCCGGAAAAAATCAAATGAGGTGGGCCGAAGGGCTGAGTTCACGTCTCGCAGCTCCATTTAAACAGGAAGCTCTTTATTAATCGGCTGATAAGGTCTGTTTTAAGCACAAATCAGTGCCATGATAACACAATCAGTTCAAGGACTTAAAGAAACCAAATAATTCTTTGCAGAGAAAGTATGGATTTCACAAACGTAGAATTTGTAGCCTGATTCGATCGGGCTCCCAGTCGCTAGTAAAAAATAAAATCCCAACAAACAGCAGGCCTGCCAAAGTCACAAGAGACTAGAATCATCTAGTGAACCGACAAGGATTATAAAGTGGAAGGATCCGTTGGCACCAAGTACCAGCGTGGCGCTACAATGTAATGTAATCCTCTCTCAATTTATTAGTTCATTGTAAGCAGCGACTTCATTGTCGGAGGTAGATTTAGCATGGAGTAGGTATGCGCGTGTATTTTAATGACCAGGCGCGTTGGTTTGGCTGGGTGTCGTGAGGCTCAAGCCGCCTGTCGGCTCCGTCTCATCTTCCTCGGCCACCACTTAGACTTTCATCCTGCTGGCTCCGCCACGCGACTCTCAATTGGGCGCAGAGGCAACATCGTCTGCCTCACCTGCCTTAACTTTACGAGAAGAGCCAAATCGAGATCCTTAAGGAGACTTCCTGGTGGTCACACACCCACACTATTGGTAGCATCTCTGAAGTTCTTGCGGGTTGATGCGGTTTTTGTGCCCACCCCAATGCCCTGCTCATCTTTAATGCTTTGCATCAGGCGTTAACCCCAGTGATTCTGACACGTGCCGTTTCTTTTATCCCACTTCTGCTTGTTTTATAATCTGCATTTTAGTTTCTAGAGATAATGCTTTACACTTTCTTAGTGCTGTATACTTGTCAAACGACATTTGAGACTTTCTAAAAATATTCATGTAACTGCAGTATGTGTGAAATAACTGAGCAATCACGTGTGATAACTTCATGTTCTACAGCACACGCGGCATCAAGGGCACATGCTTGTGCAGTGACAGCCCTCTGGGAGGCTGGGACTTGAAGGGAGTTGAGTTTGCAGAGGCGCCATTGTGCAATAAGATGGACTTCAATCTCCTGTGTGACATATGGGCAGATACAGTGGGCATAAACATATGTGTGCGTGACTTTATATACCATATAGTGGAGAGAGCTGACATGATGAAGAGTTGGGGGCTCCTCGAGTTCCCTCTAAGTTGAACAAAAAAGAAAAAGTAGAAACCGAAATTTTGTTCCCCATGGTCTTCAACGTGACGGCTTTTGTGGATTTGTGGAGTTCTAGCAGATGTGGTTACGGTAAAGAGCACCGGCATCCTTTACTTATACTTCATATGAAATGCTGTGACAAAGTATTTGCCCCCTTTATGATTTCAAATATTACTGAGAACATTTTGTTTTTCTGATATCAGCAGCAGTTTCCTTTGATCGCCACGCTGCCTTTTTTGAATTCTTGTGCTGGTAAGGTAAGAGAGAAAGTAAGGGAGGATTATATGGTGCAGGGCAGACAATAGTCAAGCTTAGCTGGGCTCAATCAGCTGACTCTTCATCTCTTTAACTAGGGTGGGTAATTGGGGGTACAATTACTTCTTCGCTCAGCACCCATCAGTGTTGGAAAACTATGCTAGTTAGGTAGCTTTATTTTTCTCAGTTTCTAAAATTAGATTTTTGTTCACATTCAGTGTCATTGAAATTTGCAGTAATATAAGGGGCCACTGAGCAAAAAACAGGAGGTGGAGCCTGAGGTGGCAGAGTTAAAGGTGGGTGTGCCGAAGATGGACAGGATTAGAAACGAGTATATTATAGAGGGTCAGCTCGGGGGATGATTGGGAGACAAAGTCAGAGAGGCGAGATGCTGTTGGTATGGACCTGTGCAGAGGAGAGACGAGGGGTACAATGAGAGAAGGGTACTAAGGATAGAGCTGTGAGATAAGAGGAGGAGAGGAAGGCCGAAGAGGAGGTTTATGGAGGTGGTGAGGTGGTGGGTGTGACAGAGCAAGATGGAAATAGGACATCAGAAAGGGGCAGATACCTTTTCACAGTCCTGTACACGTAATACTTTAGTGGTCTTCTATCTCTATCCCCCTTTCTCTCTATGAATATATATGTGTATAGTATGCATTAAATACATACTGTGTGTGTGTGTATATGTATGTGTATATATGTATGTGTGTGTATATATATATGTATGTGTATGTGTATGTGTATGTATATATATGTATATATATATATATATATATATATATATATGTATATATATATATGTATATATATATGTGTGTATATATATATATATATATATAAACTCTATATGTTTGTGTGCTCACTATCAGGCAGGTCAGTGCTTCCAACCTGTGTGCTTGTTAAGTTCATTTTTATCTATTTGGTTTTGCTTGATTATTGATTGATGTGCTGTGTTATCTGTCCTGTGAGTCTGTGTCAGTGTATATTATGTTTCTGCTGCTGCACACGCCTCAATTTCCACTTGGGATTATTAACGTTTATCTGTCTGTCTGTCATATAGCGCCTTTTCTGCCTGTCTCTGTATCTGTGCGTCTGTCCTTTCTATTGTATGGTGTCTGTCAGTCTTACAGCCCCTTTCATGTCTGTCTGTCTGTCATGTTAGTGCCTTTTATTCCTGATTGTCTATTGTATAGTGCCTTTCACAGCTGTGTGTCTATTTATCTATTTGTGTATATAATATCATTTGTCTGTCTGTCAGTCATATGATGCCTTTCATATCTCTCTCTCTCTCTCTCTCAGTGCCTTGTCTGTCTGTCTACCTACCTGTCTGTGTATATATAATTTGTTTCTCTCTCTCTCTCAGAGCTGATATCCAAGTTAAATTCTGGCAGCCTTTTGAAGAGCCCACCTATTAACCCAATGGCTGATTGTATAGCCAGTGTGATTACTGATGAAGATCAAATGAATGCTGGCAGGGCGCGCAGCCCGTTGAGGAGAAAATGAAATGACAAAGTGCAGTTGTTCTTGCCGCTAAAGGCGATTGTAGCTCCTCCACTCTCATGCGTAAGGGAAGTGCTTTACGATAATGTCCTCCTTGGACAAAAATTATACAAAATAAGAACTGAGTGCCTTTATTTAACATCTTTGCGTTAGTGCAGTTCTTGGCTGAGATTGCATGGTCGCGTGTAGAAATTCAATTTTGCCAGACCCCAGAGCTACATTTTATACGGACGATACCACTGCGGACTGAGTGAAGCGATGTGGGCGCCCTGCCAGAGTACCTTGAATGGAGCCAAGCGACTGGGTGCTGAAACCTTTAGTGTGTGTCTTAGAGCCAAGTGTGGGAGACACAGCAGGCGGGACCAAACTGCACTGTGGTGCTGAAATCGCTAGTCACTTACCATCCAATTTGGGTGCCTCGAGGACACGTCACCTTAGAAGAGTTTTCCAGCGATTTTCAGTCGTAGCCTTCATTTACGTAACTTTGACATGTTGGGTGGCATTGTGCTCTTGTGAAGCCAGTCGCCTCATGTGACGTGTACACGACTCGCCCCCGTTAAACCAGTTTGATTTTTGTCTTTAGTCGTGCGGTCGTGCTGTGCGTGCAGGAGAGCTGACAGCCAATGAGTGCTCATCCAGAAATACAGTCCATCGAATTCAGGGATGGGGGATGAAGAACACAAGTCCTTTGGTCCTCACCTCACACACAGAAGAGAAGCTCATTTCTGTGATGTCACAGCAGAAGTTTGGGGGCAGAGGCTGTGGCTGAACTCATTTTTGTTTTCCTGGCAATCCTACCCAGAATTCCTCAAAATGTGTGACGCATGGGGCATCATCTGAATAGTTAAACAGAGATTTTCCAGGCTATCCGAAGTTGCAGATAACTCCTAGTGTTGTGTGCAAATTAAAATCTTATTGTTTTTGACTGCCTGCTTTTTTTTTTTTTTTTTTTTTAGAATTCTGTGTCTGGTATTTGATTGGTGTGTTCATTGTCCATAATGGTGATGTGTATAATGGGGTGCCTGGCCCGCTGACCACTTCCATTGGGCTTGAAGTGGCTTTAAAGCCTTCATCTGGGGGTCTCTTGTGGACAGACCCCTGTATTCAGGGTACCCCACATCCTTGCCTATCATCTTTGTCTTGCTTATGTCCTTTCTCGTCCCACCAGTCGAGTCTTGACCTCAACATTTCACCACTCTATTTTTCTTTTGGCTTGAGTTGGCTTTAAGCCCCACTAGCCGAGTTTTCTTCTGGATGGACCCTGGAACTGCCTCCAGAGACGGGGTACCCCATATTTCTCCCATCTTCACCAACCGTCTTTCTCTCAACTCTGGCCTTTTCTTCCTGCCAGCCGAGTCTTCGCCCCAACTCTCCACTCAGTATTTTCCTTGAGGTGGCCTCCAGGGTATCCGAGGTTGCGGGTAACTCCTAGTGTTGCGTGCAAGTTAAAATCTTATTGTTATTGACGGTCTGCTATTTTAGAATTCTTCCCCTGGTTTTTGATGACAAGTCGGTAGGACTTTGTGTGTCTGCCAGTCATTTTCATTCTTTATATGCTGTCTGTAAACCACGGGCTTCTCGTCCAGTGGTGTCCCTCTGACCCCCACACACATAATCCAGTCATGTTCAGGGGAAGCTGAAAAATACTGAAGAACCGAAGTGAAAATTTTGACCACATTCCGGTGCTGCCTCCTGCATGACGTCCGGCGAACGTAAATGGCTTTGTCCTTTTCATTCTGTACTGTCGTCACGCATAATGGGAGTCACGAGGGCCCTGCATTAGGAGCTGTGGCTATTCAGTCTGTCCACCTCGAGTAAAGGCTGTTTATTTTGAAATGTTGTGTTTTTTAATCAATCCATTTTATAGTGCCTTTCACATATCTATCTATCTCTCTTAAATGTTGAAAGTGTTTGAAGTATTAGAATTTTGAATGTACGTCCATAAGAGCCTGTGAGGTCTCCTCGCTTATAATTGATGGCGAGTCTCACACGCGACACATTTACATCGGTAAAGGTCAGGCATTAACTCGTTCAAAGGTGGCGTAATTAACGTCTGCATATCTCGGATACTCATTTTTGCGATTCGGTAATCTCTTTAAGTAATCGGTGGGCATTTTATTTTTACACATTGGTTGTATGTTTTAGGGAAAGCACCAAATGTAGGTTTCAGCCAGGCAAGAGAATGACATTGTATTCCTTCTGGTTGAGCGAATCCATCAGGTCTAGACGTCGTTTAGTGTGGAGTAGATGAAGCGACGTTTAATCCGTGGTGGCATTTCAGACTGCGGCTCAGAGGCTTTGCCGACGCCGTAATCCTTCAGAGTGTGGGGTCTGCGTATTTTATGTGAAATAAAATAAAAAGCTTTGTAACTTTTGTTCTTCCTGACGTTTCAGTTCAGCTCATCAAAAAGACAGGCGACCGACATTTTATGAGTGAAACCCGAATCTGGTCATTTGGAGTCCTGCTGTGCTGTTCTAAGCACGAGGATGTTGCTTTGCATTTAATGTAAAATTAAACGATAATGGATCGACAATCGTCTGACCGTTTGATTTGCACAAACTTTCACTTTCTGTCCAGTGCCCTGAGCCCACAGCTGGTGTTTCAGACACGCCTGCCATTCAGAAACGTTTGATGCCATTCAGTCAGCTGACCATCCCTGAAGCCCGAGGTCGGTTAAAATATCCTTTGGCCAGCAACTTAGGGAGTCGTCGACCGAGCAGAGCGACTGTTTATATCCTAAGAGGTGGTCCACGTGGCACCCTGAGGTGACCCAAAATGTGCAATAACAACGCACTCAGTAAACTTGATCACAAAAACACCAAACGGTAGCCCCCCGCCATGTCCGTAATGGTGATGTGTATAATGGGGTGTCTGGCCCGCTGACCACTTCCATTGGGCTTGAAGTGGCGTTAAAGCCTTCATCTGGGGGTCTCTTGTTTACAGACCCCTGTATTCAGGGTACCCCACGTCCTTGCCTATCATCTTTCTCTCTTGCCCTATGTCCTTTCTCGTCCCACCAGTCGAGTGTTGACCTCAACATTTCGCTCCATTCGCCACTCAATATTTTTCTTTTGGCTTGAGGTTGGCTTTAAGCCCCACCAGCCGAGTTTTCTTCTGGACGGACCCTTGAACTGCCTCCAGAGACATGGTACCTCATATTTCTCCCATATTCACCAACCGTCTTTCTCTCAACTCTGGCCTTTTCTTCCTGCTAGCTGAGTCTTCGCCCCAACTCTCCACTCCACTTGATGCTCAGTATTTTGCTTGAGGTGGCCTCCAGGGTATCCGAGGTTGCGGATAATCCCATGCAAGTTAATCTTGTTGTTGACTACCTGCTATTTTAGAATTCTTCCCCTGGTTTTTGATGACAAGTCTGTAGGTCTTTGTGCGTCTGCCAGTCATTTTCATTCTTTATATGCTGTCTGTAAACCACGGGCTTCTCGTCCAGTGGTGTCCCTCAGACCCCCACACACATAATCCAGTCATGTTCAGGGAAAGATGAAAAATACTGAAGAACCGAAGTGAAAATTTTGACCACATTCCGGTGCTGCCTCCTGCATGACATCCGGCGGACGTAAATGGCTTTGTCCTTTTCATTCTGTACTGTCGTCATGCGGGCCCTGCATTAAGAGCTGTGGCTATTCACAGTCCGTCTTTCCGCTCCACTTGATGCTTGTGGTGGCTATAAAGGCCCAGATAGGGGGATCTTCTGGACAGCCCCCAATGATGGGGAGCCCCACATCCTGGCCTACTGCTGCGCTGTCTCTCTGTCTCAACTCTGGCATTTTCAGCCTGCCAGCCGAGGGCCCACCCCAACATTCAGCGCCACTTGACTCTCAGTATTTTGCTTCAGGCGTGGGGTGACTGGCAATGCCCCAGTGGAGTTCTCTTTTGGACAAGCCCTGGAACCCCCCCACTCATTGATGAGGTTAACCAAACCCCCCCGGATTTCTGTCTGGAACAAAAGTGTAGAACTTCCTTCAGCAACCCCGGATGTCTCTCTGAGTCGATGAGACAGCTGAGGTTCTCCATGGCAGCCTTTCAGCTGTCCATCTCCTTGAAAAGTCCATGCATTGCTGCCCCCTGGTGGATGGAGGCAGTAGAGAACTGACAAGGAGGCCTAATAGCTGCGTGCTGCCACCTTTAGGCCAGGAGGTCTGCCAGCCCTTTACTTTCTGTCTTTGGCTGGCTGTACTCTGACTGTTGGGCATCTGCTTGCTTTTTTTTTTTCATTTTCGCTGACGTCAATGCCCGCCCCTCACATTCTTTTCCACTATTTGTATCTTCGCCTTTGCCTTTTCAGTTGTGAGGAAGCGAACGCCCGGCACATTCTGCTCCAGGTAGCACTCTTGCCTTGTAGCTTATGCTTCATTTCTCACTTCTCGCGCCATCGAGCAGCAGCGTTCACACTTCAGAGCCAGTGCTTAACACGTTATTCTCATTCCTGCTTTAGGCCGCAGCCTCGTCCGTCATTGTTTTTCTTTTTAGCGTTTTTTATTTTTGTTTTTAATTATCACTTACTGAATGTCAAGCATCATCTAAACGTCCTCACTGCTTTCGTAAGCAAGTTCTGCAGAGCACTGGGCACCTTCGGAATGTCTTCTCAGGTTTCATGCCCTTGCTTTTTATTCCTCTAGGCATTACTTTTTTTTTTTTTTATTTCTATTAGGCGTCTGTCAAATTTTTCTTCAGGTGTCTAATTTTTGTATTTTTATCACTGATTGCACTTCATGTTTCATTACATTTCCTGTCATGTTTCACTCAAATGCTTCAAACTTTTTCCATTCCGTGCTTCTCACACCTGCGTCTTCCAGAATGTTCTGTGATGCTTTTCCTTGGGTGGTGATGCTGATGCTGGACAGATGAGTGGCAGAGCCTTAAATTGGACCTGGATGCCAAGATAAAAAATACGAACTCGAGAGAGAACAGCGGAGATTCTCAAGCTACAGTAACTGCCTGTGTGGGTTCAAGAGAGTCTGAGCTGAAGGTCTTCCATCCATGTTTGTAACCTCCTTAGTCAAACTGTAGAGGGCTGAAGCATCCAATAATAATACTAATGAGATCTGTGCGATATTGTAATGGAGAGACCAGGGAGAGCACCAGGTTATTGGTGGTCCTTCAGTGAACTTGGCTTTCTTGTGCCTTTTTAAGTTGAACGTTCCTCAGATAGATCAGGGTCCAAAATGACTGACGGCTTCCACTGGCTTTATGGTTTACAGTATATATGGGGCTGGGACAGAAGGGGCGGGGCTGAAATGACATCATTGCTTGCCCACAATGCATTCCTCCACTTTGGAAGAAACAACATACTCTAGAAGTGGTTGGTGACTCTGCTTTTGCCAGTCCTTTGTTACCTGCTCAGAGTAAAGAAGCTGGTCCCGTGGCTTGTGTGTGTACAGGTACTACCTGTGTTACCTGTCTCAGTAATCCATGTAGATATCAGTGTTTATTGTGCACCATGCAGTGCATAGCGCTCTGTTGCATGCTGTTTAGTATGGGATTCGTAAAAGCAGCGTTAATGTTGGTGCTGCACCATCTGCTGGAATGACAAATGCAACGCATACGTCTCTGTAATATGCCGATTGATATAAGATTCATAAAGCAGTGTTAATGTTGGTGGTGTGCCATCTGTTAGAATGACAAATGCAACGCATATGTCTCTGTTATATGCCATTTGATATGAGATTCATAAAAGTAGTTACTGGTTGTGAAGCACCATCTGTTGGAATGGTAGAGACACAGCAGCCAGACGAACACACAGACGCTTACACTTTTATTAAGGTGGATGTATATAGTAACAGGCATACCCGGTGCTGCCCGGTGTGGGATAACGTACATCTGCAGTCACTGAATAAGTTTCCCAGTTTGATAAATTTCAGACCATTACTTAGCGTATTGTCTTCTCGTGTGCATATGGGGCATCTGCAGTGTCTGGTGCTTAAATCCTGTGGTGCCGGACAAGCACACTTTCAGCTTTATACAACCTGTCTATCTGTCTGTCTGTCATGTTTGTTAATTATACCGAGCCTTTCAGACCAAATTCTGTACGTATTTCTTGTACCGCTTTCCTATCTGTGTTAAAGTGTCTTTCATATTAATTTATTTAATGATTTCCTAGATAGTATCTGCCTGTCTGTCTACAAATGTGAAGATCTTTTCATTTTCGGAGATAAACTTCTTTTTAGCTCTTGGCATTCAGTTTGATTCTGAACAGCTTCAGTGGTAGAATAAAAGACGAGAGTGCCGTTTTAAAGGAACAGTAATTATGGGGATCAGATTAGCTTGGGAAAGCCGGGGAGCCTCCGTGGGCTGCATGTTTTCATTTCAGCCAGTTCATGTAATAAATAGTAAGAGTACCTGTGATACCCACGGTGGAGCATGAAGTGAAAGAAGCAAATGAAAAGTAAAAAGAAACACATTCCCACAAGGAAATATTGTGGAAACTTGGCATGCCTGTGCCAAATCCCAAAGATGCCTCCATAATAAGGTGCAGGTGCCATCAAGAAGTAGAAGTTCCCTGAGGGGGGAAAGCATTTAGAACAAAACACAGCCTGTGGCATCCCCCTGGACAAATGGGAAATGTGCGCAGAATCGGGCAGCACAGCACAAAGACGCATTCAGCCTTATGTATTAGGGAGACGGACTGCTGCTGTCTGTGCTGATGTGCCTGTTCTGTCTGTCTGTCCGTCTGTCTGTCTGTGTGGAGCCTGTTATATCCACCCGTTCGTCCATGTAGTGCCTTTCGTATCTGTCATTATGTCCGCCCGTCCATGTAGTGGCTTTTTTTTTCATATACCTAGTACCGTGTATGCATTGCCTTGAATCGGGTCATGTTCATCCTGGCAGCATCGACTGTTGAGGTGCTGCCCGTTGATTAGCGCCCGCGAGTCAGTATTTTGCTGGACTCCATTCGCGTGACCCCCACGAGCCGATAAACCGATGCCTTTTACTGCAGACATGCGGTGTTGAAATCCCAAAGCAGCTGCCTTTTCATTCATTTCCAAGTGTAAGTAAACGGCCTCTTCCAAGGTCTGATTGGCAGCATCTTCCTGATCAGCAGGGAGGGAGGAGGATGTGTGCTGGTAACCCGCACCACGTAGCCCAGCAGCATGGCGGACGTCCAAGACCCTTGGTGGTTACCTTGAGCCAGGATACCTTCCTTCCATGCAGAGTCATTTTCAGACTTGAAAAGGTTTGCCTCGGCGGGTACGTAACCCCCAAACGGCCAGGATTGATTGCTAACAGTGGAGAGTCTCATGACGGCAGCGGTGGGCACTGGCAGTCCATTCACCGGCACACTTCTTCAGCCAGACTTTGCCGCTATGTTGATGTGGCACTTTCAGGCAAAGCGTGTATTTTGTGGGGTTGTGTTTCTTACACCATCGTGAAGGTGGGTAGCCTGTGAACTGGACCCCAGTGGTCTCTTTGGTTTGCACACAGCAAGTCGTAGTCGACAGCAGATTTAACACGCGAGGGGCTACCCGAGTAAGCGTGGATCAAGCGTGGCTGCCCTCGGCCGCCGGCCTGACCGTTAACAAGCACGTCGACACTTTACACGCGGTACGTGATGTAAGAGAAGGACGCTCGCCTAATGAGAGAGTCTTGCTCGTCTCCTGCACAAGCGATGACCTTTCCTGAGAAGCGTATCCTCGCGTCATTTTCTGTGTTGTCGAGCGTGGAGTCTGCTGTTGCCGTCGATCACCGATTATGAAACGTGACCACCCCAAGACGTTGGCGCGATGCGAGTCCGTTTTCTCACCCACGGTCTCCCCAAAGTCTCATCCTGCAGATGCAGCTTCCGAGATGTGTGGCCATCTTTTTATAGCAGACCCGCCGTCTCTATAAGCCGAGCAGATGGACCCTCCACCACAAGGGAGTGGCCTCGTTTCCATCGAGGTTAACCACAAATCGTCGCCCTCACCAACGCTTGGAGTTGGGCCAGGCGTTGGCAGCTTCAGCAGGCATTCAAGTCGCGACCCTCATGTCATTGAAATCCTGAAACGGGGAAATGGCCTCGCTGCGTCCTCTGTGAATTACTGCTTTATTTAATTTTGGCCTTCCAGGACCAGGAGGATCGGGTTTGCCATCAAAGAAACAAATCATCAGAGTGCAGTTGCAGAGATTGTAGTCGCTCTGACCTTGGTGCTGTTGTGTGAATCAGCGAGTGGCCTTTAATAGCTATTACCCTGCCTGCTGCTCCGCCACTCAACTTATGATATCGTTTATCTTTCCTTTATTGCTCACAATGCAGCTGGTATTCTAGGAAGAAATGGACCTGGCGCCATTAATGGTAGACCATGCTGCGAGTCATCTGGATCTTTAATGCGCCGCCGGTGAAATGCGGCCCGCAGTCTTTCACTTCTAGAAGACTTCAGAGTCGGGGTCAAGCTCCTGTAATTTTACCGTAAATAGCTGCAGCTATAAGTGAGGCTGGGAACTTCTAAGTAGATGGCTGCTTCCTTCCCTGCATTTGGCTCAAGTGTCATTTCAGGGGAGTCTCTTTATCACAGTGAATACCACAGCGGATGGGCGGTCATCATTAGGACGAGCCCAACTCGTGCTCAAGGCTTTATTTAATACGAGGGAAGCGCGTGGACCTCCGGTCACAATCATTTCTCAGTGTTTGATGTTCTCACATCCTGTATCGTGCACTTGATGCTCATCATCACACTGGGGGCTGCTCTTACTCTTCTTTTTCTTCTTCTTATGAACATGGCCTCAGTTAGGACCCCCAGTTGCATGCATGTCTACGCACTTGTCGTTCTTACATTTCATATGCAGCCCTGGGCCGGGTGCATTGCTTTTCTTCTTCTTCTTCCGTTTATGGCATTTTTTATCATGTCATCGGCATCTGTGATGTGCTTGATACTCAGCAGATGTTGCTGGCCTTTTTCTTTCCACAATGTCGCTTTCTTTGTCGATCAGTTTGATATAATAAGCCCACAAGTGCAGGTCAGTTTGCCAAGGCTGCTACTACGTTCATTTTTTTGTATTTACAGAACACATCGTGTCATCAGCTTTTGATTAAAGACCAAGATCAAGGGTGGTGGCATAACACAGACCCATTCAGCTTAATATATTGGATAGAGAGATGGAATAAGTCAAAAAGTGTCTGTCTAATGCAGTGCCTTTCCTTTCCCATCTTGTCTGTCTGTCTATTATATAGTGCCTTTCACATACCTATTATCTGTCAGATAGCACCTTTCCACTCCTGTCCGTCCATCTGTCTGTTTGTCAAATCCTGCCAACTACACTATCTATCAATCATATAGCACCTTTCATTTCCTGTCTGTCTATTTAATCCTGCCATCTACTATCTGTCTATAGTTCCTTTCACATATCTGTCTGTCTGTCTGTCAGTCTATCTAATCCTGCCAACTATGCTATTTGTCTGTCATATAGCACCTTTCCTGTTTGTCAATCTGTATTTATCAGTGTACCAGTGCATTGTTTGCCCTCTAGGGGGCACTCGTCTCTACAAACCCTAACATAATCCTGCCGACTACACTATCTGTCTGTCATGTAATGCCTTTCCTTTCCTCTCTGTCTGTCTATTTCTGTCATATAGTGCCTTTCACATATCTGTCTGTCATGTAGCGCCTTTCCTATCTATCATAAATATGTTTCTTTTATATCTGTTGTACAGTTCTGTTCTGCTCCGTCTCCGTGGTTCTGCTTGCCAGTCAAGCGCCCAGATCTCCCAAGTGTCGTTTCCTGCCTGAAGCCCTGGAGTGTTGCGTGGCAGTGCAGGTCGGTGTGTGAGGAGTTCTCCTTGTTAGGGCAAATTCAGCCTGGAGGCATTTTGTTTTGTATTTCAGGAGGAATGCTTAGGCCAGATTGGTCCTGACGTGCTCACTTTATTGAGCCTATAGGGCCTTGCGCAGACTTTTCCGGATGATTTATTTATTTATTTTGAAATTCTAATGGTGTTGCCCAGCCGAGGGGTCCTCACCAGCCTTGCAGTCCAATTTTGTTTTCACGGCTGAGACTTCCAGAATGCTCAGGGTGGTGTCTTTATTATTTTAGGTCCTCAATCTTCTGAGCACATTAGGAGCTATGAGGTAGGAGAACCCATTGGCAAGACCACCGGAGGTGTGGAGGGAGAGCCTCGTGATGGCTGTGACTCGCGGGTGATTGGGGATTAGGGGGAGCTGTGGGTTGACGCTGAGCTGGAGTTTGATGAGCCCAGCTGGGTGTCCTGGATGAGGGTGTGGGATGCTGAATCCTTAAACACCCGAGGATTCCAGGAACGTCACTGATGGTGGGTGCAGTAGTGTCAGATGGGGGCACCTGAATACCACCCTACAAATATCATAATTATATAGTGCCTCTCGCATCTGTCTCTCTGACTTGTCTACATGGTCATCATGGCACTGAAGCCCGGTCCCATGTTGATTAGCGCATGCCAGTACGATGCTCACTGTACTCTGTGCATGACCCTTTAATCATTTTATCAGGCAAAGTACCCTGTAGGTTGCCCCTCGAGATGATTCTGCCCATTATCTGAGGCTTCTAATTATCTGGGCTGGAGTTTCAGCGGCATCTCCATCGCGAAATCCAAAGCACACGGCACATAGTCCTCAAATTGGATAGTAAATCTTGAAGGATGGCCTTGTCAGAGGATAGTGACCTTCGAGATTAGTTAAGTGGACAAATATGTAGTCCAGCCCCCCATCGTCCAGTGCGCTCCCACCCACTTTTGTCTTGCATCATAAATCATCGCCTCACAGCTCCTAATAATAACCGCGGCTTCAGGTCATTTTAGAGGGATACGGACCCTCAGGGAGGATTTCAGACCTCCGTGCTTTATTCTCATTGCCTACTGGCTGCAGGGGGTCCGTTGGCAGCTGCGATGGCCTGATGAGAGTCACGAGATACCCGCTTCATTCCATGGGAATTCGAGTCCCAGCAGCCCCCTTTTTGCCCCCTTCTTCAAGATGTATTTTCAGGGTTTATCCGGTCTCTCGGCCCAAATTAAAACTCGGGTGCGATTGGGTGGTCCCAATTGGCAGTTAACACCAGTGGAGGTGCCATTTTTGTCTTTGAACCGTCCTTGTAATTGCAGTTTGAGTCTCATCGTGCTTCACTCTGATTGATGTGTTCTGTCCAGTCCTGTACTGGTTGGCATACGCAGTGTGGGGTGCTGAGCTGCCATGTCAAGTGCCACGTACATTTAATGAGTGAAGGGACTCCCGATTAATCAAAAATCACACTGCCCACCATTACAATAAATAAATACATAAAGAGCTAGGCGTCTCTCAGAAGAGGCTCAGGTGCTCATCGGTAAGGCGCTATATATGCCTTTTCAGTGCCCTCTTTTTTTCTTTTTGGAAGTATCTGAACAAAGAAGGAAAAAACAAACACTTTGTGTCCATAGCTACCCTGATAGTCGGTCACATATGGACAAGCGGGTCAGGGTCCGAAACTGGGTGGGTAGGTGGACGGAAGGTTGTTGGAGTCCAGTTTCTCTCTCTCTCTTTTTTTTTTTTTTTTGGCCTCCCTTCTTCTGCCCAGCTTTGCAATTTGGGTAAAAGGGGGCACAGGATTGTATATTATATTAAGAATAAAGTGTCTTAAGACAGCCTGTGCCTGAAGGGTGGGAGTCTAAAAAAAGGTAGAAGACAGGGAATGCCAGAAGGGAGGGGGGTTTGGGGAATGATGGTGGGCCGCAAGCAGGTGACGAGCACAAATATCCTGGAAATTCATCTGCCAGGCGTTTTTTAAAGATAGCCTGCCATGTGGCACCACGGATATAGTCCAGTCGGCAAGTCAAATCTAAAGCTGCGTTTATTTTTGGAGGGAGTGTGACTTACTGGCCCCAAAATATCCCAATATGGACTGAGGGGGCTTATTATCAAGGAGAGCCTGACTGGTGTAATGGAGTCGTGGCCACATTTACTGTTGATCTGTGTGTGTTCGTGTTCGTTAGTGTTGGATCAGTACTAGAATTTTGACTTTGGTATTGGCGCTGGCCGTCAGTCTTCAGTACCAATACCAAAGAGTGTGTGTCTGTGACGGACTGGCGCCCTCTCCAGGTGGAGGTCCTGCCTTGCGCCCAGTGTTTGCTCATATAAAGTGGGTTCAGAAGATGGATGGATTTGTGGGCAGCTTTATTCATATTTGTGTCTGCTTTAGGGGTGTTGTGGGGGCTGGCTGCCCCCCTGTTTCACCCCCCACTTTAAGTCAACAGCCTTGATGCATATCATGAAGGTAAGATGTGAAGACTTGGCGAGGTGATTCAGAAAAATTGTGCCCACCCATAACCCAGGTCTGCGCTGCCTCGTCTGCTTCATTTTCTGATGTCGCGTTCAGTGGCTCGTTGCTATTCAGGAGAGGTGGGTGGACCAGGCCAGACAGACAGACAGACAGAGAGTCATCACCACATCGTAAATCAAAGCGGAGCTCTACTCACTCTCTCCTGGATCTATTAACCTTGCCATGGAAAACACAAGGGCTCGGGATGTCAGCTCCCTTTAATATGAACAGGAGGACCACCCTTTGGTGGAGGAAGGGCGGCGGCAGTAGGCTTGGGATAAAAAAATGTCGTCTTAATGAATTTATGACAGCTGCATCTGAGCTGAATTGAAATAATTTGTGCCCGGGGAGTTGAGGGAAATCCCAGTCAGCTTGCGACTTGGTGCGTTGTACTTAAAGACGGCTCAGCGATAAGGCACTCGCCCGCCGGCGCTTGGGGCTCCTGTTTTTAACACACAAAAAAAATTTTAAAACCGGCTTGTAATGTAATAGAGTGGCCAGTCATTGAAGGGGTGTGCGCCCCCACACTTTGCTGTCCTCCCAGGATTTGTAACATTTGCTTTGGGACAAATAAAATACTAACTAGCTGTCATATAGCGCCTTGAATCTACTGTATGTGTTATATAGCGACCTTTATCTGTCCTGCTGTGTACGGATTGTGACGGGTCACGTTATCTACCTGGCTGGGACTTCCTGTCTGTTATATAGAGCCTTTCACAAATGGATCGTCTCTCTATCTCTCCATCTATCACGTACTCTATTGTTTGTGTTATATGGCGATTTTTATCTTTTCATTTATGTATCTACCGTGAAGTACATTTTATCCACCTGCCCCTGCCTGTCTGTATATCTCCCTATTTATTATAGTGCCTTTTATCAATCCTATGATCTATTATATAGTGCCTTTCATATCTATCTATTGCTATCTATCCTTATGGAGTGATCTGTCTACCCTGCTGTATGTGTCGTATTGTGACTTTTATCTGAATAGCTATGTATCTGTTATGTAGTGGATTGTGTCTGCCTGTCTATTTATCTATCTAGTATGGTGCCTTTTATCTATCCAACTATCTTATATAGTGCCTTTCCTGTCTGTCTGTCTAATCCTGCCAACTACACCAAATTCTTTTTATTGCATAGTGTCTCTCAGTCTTACAGCCCCGTTCATATCTGTCTGTCTGTCATGTCAATGCTATGTGTATATGTATATATGATATCACTTGTCTGTCTGTCAGTCATATAGTGCCTTGTCTGTCATATAACACCTTTCACATCTAGCCATCTATCTAATCCTGCCAACTACGCTAAAACGTCTTGTCTGTCATATAGTGCCTGTAATCTATCGTATGTGTTGTATACTAACTTTTATCTTCCCAGCTTTGCATTTCCTTCACCTGTCTGTCTGTCTGTCTGTCTGTCTGTCTGTCTGTCTGTCTGTCTGTCTGTCTGTCTGTCTGTCTGTCTGTCAGTGTATGTATTATGATGCCTTTTATCCATCAAGCGGTTTATTATGCAGTGCCTTTCATATTTCATCTCTCCATCAGTCATATTGTGCCTTTTCCACATTTTGATCCATTGTCCAACTATCATTATATTGTGCCTTTTTTCTGTGTATTTCTCTCCATTTGTTGTTTCATGGTTGACTTAGTAGTTATTGATTATAAGCAGGTTTCCGGTTTTTATTCTTATCCCTTAAACACTTATTCTCAGGATGTGGTGATGATGATGATAATGATAGCAATAAGAAGAATTGGATGTCCTTGTAATAGATGAACTGAAGACCAATAGGTGCAAAAATAGCATAAAATACTATTAGCCAAGAAAAAATAAAGGAGACTCACTTGTGGTAGATGAACCGTTGAGTAATGAGGGGTGAAAAGATACTAATAGTAATAATAATAATCATAAGTGCATACTTGTAATAGGTGAACTGCTAACCAATAACGGAACTAAAGGCAATGTTATGATGATGATGATGATGATGATTAATTAGACACCCTTGTAATTGATTAGCTGTTGACCAATAAGAGGGGGGCTACCATAATAATAATAATAATAATCATACCGATCAGCCCCACTTGTTGATTGAGTAATGAGGGTCCAGGAGACCCCATAATCCTGATAGTGAGGTTTGGTGTGAACACACACGGCTGTAATACATGAACTGTTGACCAGTAACAGACACACATGATGATGATGAGGACTAGACGTGGGCACACGTCTTGTAGTCTGTAGATTTACTACAATTCTCTAACAATGGGCAGACTGACCCAAGTTTTAATAACGGTAATCGTACAAATTGGACATTGATGCTGTATTTGTTGCAGATTTGCTGTTGACAAACGAGGGAATGATGAAAATAGAAGCAAACTAGCAGCAAAGACCGTGTCACCCATTTTGTGATGGAGTCATCAGTGCCCCCCACAGTGCACCTTTGACTAGTTGGGGTATCTGGGTGCCAATTACAATCATTGGACAGGTGTTTTGAATCGAATAGGCTGTTGACAAGTAGGCAGCAGACTATAAATGATGATAATAATAATAATAATAATAATTGGATGTGTTATTTTTGACTAACATGGGCACTAAAAGGCAGCACATTTTTAATTACCGGCCCCCTTGTCACAGATAAACCTTTGCATAATAAGCTTCCAAAGATGAGAAGAGCAGTAATAATTGCAGTAATAGTAATAACAATCTGCCATATTTGTTGGAGTACATGAGCTGTTGACACGTAAGGGGCAGACACCAATGAGATTTTTTTTTAACAAATCATTTGCAAAGATGCCTGGAATCGCATGGATGCCGTTTTGCCCACCCATGGACTGACTGCCTTTGCCCGCTGTTGCTTTGACTTTGGTTGCCTGTGTGGGTTCAGTAAATGAAGAGGGGAGAGGAGTGCCAGCGGCCCACCCTTGAAACTCACACACACGCATGTGCCCACATGTCGCGGGCACGCCTGGCTTTGCATTTCATTTTCAGTCAGCCTGCCATTGGAGCTCTCCAGTCTGAGCCCACCTCTGGGTGTTGTGCAGTGTGTGCCTAATTGTTAATTATAATTAATAACATTGACCGAAAGCAAATGGGTGCCCATGCCAGCATGTCCCGCACCCGCTTGCTATTTTGTTTTTTTTTTTGCCCTTCTCTTCACATTAGCTCCGAGATGCTCTTGTTGAGAGGTCATTTGAAATCATCAGCAACAGAAGGAAGGCTCATTTGAAATCATCGAATTGTAATAAAAGTTCATTTGAGGCGCTCCACGCAGCCAGCATGATTGGATGGCATGAATAATTTAGAGCAGGCAGGCAATCTAGCAGGTGCCCTCGCATTTGGACTCGACGGCTCCTCGAGCTTCCTTTCGTGCTGGCCCCCTGCACTGCGGCCGTTTCATGCTGCGTCCTCGTGGGCGTCTCTCACAAACTGGCAGTTCGGCTGCGATGGCAGGGAGTGAAGGGGTGGGGCGGGGTTTGGTCAGCAGTGTGGTGGTCTTCACGGTGTGACGGGTCATTTTCCACTCATTTGTTTATTGGTACAACATAATAAATGTGATGGAAAGCCCGACTTCAGACATCAGCGGGCATTTTGAATGTTGAAGATAATTTGACTTTCTTTTGCGTCGTCTGATTGCTTCTGATACTCTAATTTTACCTTCCAGTGGGGGTTTAGGAGGGCGAGAGAACGTTTTTCTGTTGCTACGGTAATGACACTGATGGTGGGTTATTTTTGCCCTCTTGTTCGACATTCTTAAATGGCTTTGTAGTTTAAACTCGTCTCGGTTATTCCCTGGTGGCCTGCTTTTATTTAGCCTACATCTAATTTTGCCGTCGCTGTCACCGAAACGCATTTGAGCGGCTTGTGTGAGTCGCGTTTTATGCAGATGGGTGCCAGTGCCGTTCTTTCCAGCTATTAAAGGTGCCATTCGCTGTTATGTTCTCCACCTGTTGAGTTCATGTAATGGCAGGTGGGGTGAAATGCCAAACAGGCTTCTGATTTGATCAAACTCAACAATCGGGACGGTTAACCGTTGGGTCCCACACTCCGTTATGGCCAATCTGGGTGTCTTGTACCAGCTAACTAAATATATACATATTGAAAAAAAAATAAAAATAAAAGTCTGCTTCCCACTTTTAAGAGTTTAATTGAGCAGGGACTTGCACGCTTAGAAAGAAGAAGACATCTCCGCCAGGACGTTCTACAAATACAATTAGTGGGCCCTGAAGTCTGCTGGTAAGTAGCCATGGGTGTGCCGGTGGAGCTGGAAGTGCCTCTGGAGCAGAGAAACAGCTGACCGCACAGCGGGCCAATCGGAATCGCTTCAGCCGAAGACCTCTGGGCAGGGTGTGCAGTGGGATTGGTTAAATCAAAACTGGGCAGGCCAATGGGAAAGCCAGTGCAAGGCCTTTGGGCTTGTAGCATTTTAGGTGGGTGTGTCCTTTGCATTGGGTACCCACCTGACCACTTTATACAGGTGTACCCCACAATCCTTCAGCACTCAAGGTTAATTAACAGAAGGTAACAATTACATGATTACTTTTCATGGGCCGCGTTAGACAGATAGGTAAGGCGCTATATCATTAAATTATATTAGAAAGATGGGCAAGGCGCTATATCATTAAATTAGATAGAAAGATGGGCAAGGGGCTATATCATTAAATTAGAAAGATGGGCAAGGCGCTATATCATTATATTAGATAGAAAGATGAGGAAGATGCTATATCATTATATTAGACAGATAGGTAAGGCACTATATCATTAAATTATAAAGATGAGGAAGGCGCTATATCATTAAATTAGATAGAAAGATGGGCAAGGTGCTATATTATGATATTGGGTATTAAATACAAGGGCAGGAAAGATGTATTACTATAATTGACAGAAATTAAAGGCCTCATGTCATTAGATAGATATGATTGGCACCTTCTCATCATGTCAGAAGGAGGTGCTGCATCCTTATATTAGTAAAACGGGCGAGACGCTATGCTATTCCAATGTCACGATAGGATCGGTGCTGTGTAATTTGATGTATATTTATAACATCTACCTTAATAGAAGTTCAAGTGTCTGTGTATCTGTGTGTCTTTCCAGTTATGTCCCTGCCATCAACATTTGCTGTAATGAAACACCTTGCCATTCCAAGAGATGGGACATCGCAAGCAACTTGTAAGGCAGGTTACGGCTACTGATTGTTTTGGTGCACCATCTGTTGGAATGAAAAATGCAACGCATTTTATTACTACATGCAGTACATCACACATTCCAATAGATGGTGTACATTAGCGCTGACGTCCGTGTCGGTTGCTTAGATGTCAAGTCATCTTAGACGGGTCTCACGTCTGTTGCGTGTGTGTATCAGTATGCTCATGTACGGTGCATATCGTGTGTATTTGCACACATGGGCAGACAGCTCCCTATCTCTTCGTTTCTATTGAAGCCCATTGACTGCACAGCTCAGGATTGTTGGCCCCCTCTTGTATCTCGGGCTCTTCAGATTCTGCACTTTTGTGTTTTTTTTATCTTTTATGCCAAATTGCTGCGGTTTGTAACTTTATCTTGAACATGACAGGGAGCTTTGCCTCCGGTTATTTTAACAAATGCATTTGCAGTAAATACATGGCTCAATTTGGAGGATTTAGCTCATTTCTGCGGCTGTTCAAATTACACTTAGGACAGCACCGTCACCTGAGTGGCCTGATGACTTTCTCTTTCTCTTTCTTTTCTTCTTCATGCGCTTTAAGAACTGAAGGTAACTTGGTGACCTTAGAGGTGGAGGCTGCTGCTGATGTTTAACACCTTCAGGGCCGAGGGATTTGTTAGTTGAATTGAATAAGCCCTGCAGTAGACGTAGGCCTGTGTGTTCCCAGACTCGTCTTCACGCTCGCACGCTTTCTGTTGCTTTTCTTCTCTCTTTGTATGTTTTGATTCAGCTCTCACATGGAGGATTGTGACGTGTTATGGTGGGCTTTTACTGCCGCGCTCTCCTTTATGGATTTTGTTGATGCCGTTTTACTGGTATGTAAAAAATGAGTGAACACATTTAAACATGAAATACAAAATGTGCTTTCAAAAGGAAATGGGAACGTGATTTTCTGCCATTGTATTCGTGCCTTCAAGGAAACGTCTTTGTGCACAGACTGCACGTAATAAGCGAGGCGTTTAAGAGCATTACCCAGAGTGCTGTGCGGTGAGTCGACACAAAGGGGACCGGAAAGAGTCGTGTCCGGCGCTGCGCTCGCTTGGCAGAGGCTGCTGTGTCGCTACCCGCAATGTGCTGCCCTGCCTGGCTTGTGCCAACTTTCACACTCGTCCTGTAGGTGTACTGTACCCGCACTGGCCCATGTGTTTGTCAGTCATTTTACAGCGTCACACATGTATGTGATGGCGCTGGATCTGATTGGTTCTCTGACCTCTTGGGGGAGTTTTTCATTTGACTGCTATGTGGAGTTTTGACCACACTGTTTATATAAGAGGGGGCTCGTAAAACAAGGGGCTCAAAGAACCAAGAAGGGTTCATTTCTAGAAACTTTGTATAAATAAATACACACATACACTGGCCGTCCCCTGTGCTGCGCCAGCTTACGTGAATCATAAAGACTTGTAGGGCCGGCGTGTCGTGCCACTCGCCCAGCACTGCCGCTGACTCTGAATCTTTGAGTGGTCACTGGACTGCCGGTTGAACCTCAGCATTTGAGGGTCCGGTGCTCGCTCTTCACCTCCCTGCTCGGCTGAAAAGTTACAAGTCAGTGTTTAACATTAAAGGAGCAAGGACTTCACGAGGGGGCATCGCAACCTGAAATGGAGCGGCACTCTGGTCAGGCAGTCAGCTGGCTGGCATGGTGGCTAATATCTGCCCCTGGCCCGTGTCCTCCTTTCCTTCCTTGAACCCTCCTGCTTTCCTTCTTCAATTTTAATTTACGCCCTTCATAATTTAAACCCCTTGTTAGAATAACAGCAACCGTAGCCCACAGCTACAGAGGAATCCTCTCATTTTGGAGCGAGAGCCATAAACCTGTGAAGAGAGAAATTTAAATGCAAAGAGTGAACAGACAGACCCCCAAGTAAAGCCACTCTCGCCCCTTTTCTTGGCAGAGTCTTGAAACTTGGGGGGGCTGGTTAGTCTAAAAAGACGGGACCCTGTCGTCAAGGAGACCGACTCACTCCAGCTAGGAGTGCACGCCATTTAGAGTCGGACCGCTCAAAGTAGGGGGGAGTCTGAAGGGCCGCCACTTCTTAATGATGCAGCCGAGTCCTGCTGGCAGTTCAGCGATTAGACGACACGGACTGGACAGGGGGCAGCCATCATTTGAACCCTGGTCCCAGGTAAAGCCTGCCCTGCTCGGAGGGATGTGCCATCGCTTTAAATCCACACCAGGCGACATTTTTATTTATTTACACTACTGCCAGAAGTAATGTTTATTTTTCATCAGTTATTTGACAGCGTCGGCACGATGCCATAAAGGAGAGTGAAGCCCCCCTAAGTGTTAGCAGATTACAGCCTGTCATTTTTAAGGGCGCTGATTTCCAATTGCTTTATACTTTGAGTAACACGGCCTCTGCATGGTGGGGGGGCTTTCTTGAGTTTTGCCCCTTCCACACCATGTTAATACCACTCTGATTAAGGTAAGCCTTTATTGCCCCCTTACTGTGGGGCCAGGTCACCTTTTGTTGCCCCCTTATCTTGTGGTTAATAGCTTTCAGCACCCCTGATTTTAGGGTTGGTAACCTTGATTGCCCTCCATTCTGGGGGGCTTGTCTCCCTGCCTTTTCTTCCAGACCCTTACTCGTTGCGGCTGAGTGCTGTTTATTCCATTAGCATTTATCAGGGGGTCTGCCTTGATTTCCTTTCATGTGATTTGCTCAATGGAGGCTTTTCCTCCAGAGGATCTTTTGTTATTTTAAGCACAGTGGGCCTCATTAATTAACAAGTCACTGACCGTTTCAGCCCATTTTTGTTTCCTCTGACACGTAGATTAGCAGAATATTCTCCTCCCGTGTTCGTCCGTTTGTTCTTTCTGTCTTTCTTTCTGACTTTGTTTCTGTCTTTCTCTTTCCTTCTTGCCTTTCTTTGGCACAGAAGGAGGTCTTACTGAGGAGGGGCAGGTCGTCTGTCTGTGTCCAGTTTGCATGTCCTCCCCAGGGGCCTCATGTATAAATGTTGCGTAAGAACTTTTCCACGTTCAAATCGCGATGTATAAAACCTACACTTGACGTAAATCCACGCACTTTTCCACGGTACCTCATGCCTTGTCGTACGCAAGTTCTCCACTCGGTTTTGCAAACTGGCGGCACCCAGCGTCAAAGCAGTGCTACTGTTCCTGTGTGGTTACTCCTTATTTTCCTGACGCGGCTTTATAAATACACTGAAACTAACCGCATATTGTTGATTAGTGTAACGCATCTGATTGTAATTAACTTGTAACAATATAATGGTCCAGGGAACAGCCATAGTATTCCAAATACCAGAACTGCTTTAGCGTTGTTACTCTCACTGCGCCTTCTTCTTCTTTCAGCTCCTCCCGTTAGGAGTTGCCACAGCGGATCATCTTTCTCCATATTCCTCTCACTGCACCACTCGGAGTATTTATATCACTGTATCTGAGTGTGAATCACAGCAGCAGCTGATCGGAAAGAGAATTATCAGTATACAGCATCAAGGACACGCTGTCTCAGCCACCGCAAAACGTTTTAAAGCCTTTCCTGTACAGACCTCGTGGTTCAGAAACAGTTTCATCTCAAGAACTTCAAATGCACTCAATCAATTGCTCCTTGTAGAACTGTTAGGACTTATAAGTACAATCACCTCACTGTAAACTTGCACTACAGTTATAATATCTCACAACCTGAGCCACTTTATAAAGCGCGTATTTACATATGATGACGATATCATTTTTAAGATGAAATGCAGCAAAATATGTTTGTTAAATTATACACATAAAACTTTAACTTCATTTAAATAATCTATATTCTTCACTGGGAGTGTCGTGAAGGATAGAATAATTAAACATGTACTACGAAGATATTTCAATGTTCTTTAAACGTTTTGAAGAATCGGGCTAAGCTTACAGATGGCTTAACGTCTATTACAGAGCTGATTGTGTGGCGATCGGTTACTTGGGGAAAGAAAAGCACTGACTGCAGTGACGGCTACGCCAACATATATTGAATATAAAACAAAAAGAGAAAATAACAACACAGCTAAAAACACAGCGACAAATTTAGGCAAAAGTTAAATGCTTGTGTCATGAGCACGAGGCGGCTATGCAGTGTCCACAACGGACGTGGCCATCCACCGTGATAAGCTACCTTACTGACGGGCGGGCGAAGGAGCCACCGATTCTTCCTCTGCCCAGTGCCACCACAAGCCTAGAGCCGCCCCCGAGTACTGCTGCAATAAATTATTTCATCAAGTGAAACCATGTTTAATAACGTGCTTTAACTCCTATCATCATGAAAATGATATCACGTATACATCTCAGTATTTTAGTTATTCAGAGAGCTGTAATATCATGAATGTCATGGACTCTGTGACCAGTTGGAGGAAGAGAGCCAGTTTAAGAAGCAAGTAGTGATTCACACACACAGAGCACATAGAAGATGAAATACAAAACAAAGCATTTAACGTGCTACTTTAATTACAATGGGATTTGAGAAACTGGTTAATTAAACGATTTTAAGATGAAGTTTATGATGTTCTACTTTAATGACAAAATAAACTACGTGATTAAAGTGGAAATGTCGAGATTGAAGTTAACATTTTGTGCTTTTTCCCCACCGTGTGTCTTTTTTTCTCTGTACCCTAATAAGCTTTCATATGACACTCAGACGGTGGGCTACAACTCGGCTTTTCACGGCGACTTTGATATGTGACTTCTTCTTTTTTATTTCCGGCACTGTGCGATTTTGTGAACGTGAGCTTTCAAGTTTCTCCAACACGCTATGCCACTCGATCAACTTCCTTTTGTCGTTTATACCCCAGTTTATTTGAACAAATTGTATGTTTTTCCTTTGCCTCCACTTGGTATTCGCTGAAATTCTTATATTTTTCCCCCGTGCTTTTCCCATTGTCTTTTCACAGAAGGCTGAGCTGAAGGGCGATTTATATTCATTTGCATATTCAGAGGCGTAATTCGTTACATAAAGCGCGTGCACGAGCGTTAGTTTTCATGCTGATCAGGATTTATGTAGCGGAAGAACGTGGAAGTTAAAGTACGCACAGATTCCTGCATCTGGATTTTTCTGTGCGTAAGCACATTTCGGCTTTTGTGCCATGTTATAGTGCGAGTTCTACGCACGCCGTTATACATGAGGCCCCCGGTCTCCATTGCCTTATCCTTATGACATGTTTAGTGGCAGCCCTCCGTTGTCTTGGACCGAGTGGGCCCAGTGCTGGAATGATGTCCAGTGTCCGGCATAATAGGCTCCCACTGTCCCGTAGGTGGGCATGTTGATTCACAGATGAAGTGATTTTGAGTGCAGTGTGAAAAGCCAGCAGGGCCGTCTGCTTTTTGGCGATTCTTTCCCAGTGAGCTCAGTCCTCGTCTCTCACCCTCCATCTGAAGGACGTGCAGGAGAAGATGACCGGCAGCCAGTGTGTGACGGGCACTTTATAAAAAGAGTAATTGAAGTGTCAGTTGTAGTGAACATGGCAGCCTTTGATGGACTTGGCACCCTTTTATTTTGTAATTCCCTCCCCACAGCCTGATGGTGCAGATAGTGGATGGCTGGCTAAACCAACTTTCATTTCACATTCAGTACAGTAGCTCGGCCCACTTCCTTGAAGTTGAGTTGTTTCCAGCAGAGCAGCTCAGCCCCATCTTGGTGCCATAAAGTTCAAAGACTTGGCCAGTAAGCCAGACCTTTTCACCTCTTCTCCTATTTTGGTGCTGACATTAAAGGGACAGTCGGTGCAGGATCTGAGAAAGGATCTGAGGCTTCTCCGCTGCCCTTTACAGCAGAAATCCGCTGGATTCGGTCAGGCGGGAGTCATCACGAAGTCAATTCCCTGGACGTGTCTCCTCGCTCCTCATGCGGGTTTTCTAAGTTTGGTCACACGCTGCTAATTTTTTACATTTCTGGCTTTAACCTTGATGCGGGTATTGAAGAAAACAACATCAACAATTAATTGAAGGCTCCCTTCGTGTGTCATGTTGCTACCTGCTACGCCTCCCAAAAAAACTAAAACGACAGACACAGTTGGCAGGTCTCAGATGAACACTCAACTGCATCTCCTGGCTGTTGTGGTCTTTCTGTTGGACGTGTTTGTTGCAGTTCTAGTCCTCCTTTAAAATGCCAACAGTTTTCTGTGCCCACTAATTTGTGTGTCCTCTAATGGCGTTTATGATACCAGCCATCTTGCTGCTTTTAAATGGGGGGCTTAGAGCTGAACTTGGAGTTGATCGGATCTGAGACTGGAGTGGGAGTTTTTATTATAAAGAGAATTGAAGCCTGACCTCCTCCCCAAATTCTAAACCCACCTTACCATCACCATTGAGGGGAGGGCTAACTAGGGGTCAGCCAACTGAGGACCTGGGTGTTTCTCACACTTCACACTCTCATGTCCTCCTTGTCTTGTGCGGATGTTTGTCTGGGCCTTCTCCTTTATTGTTTTTCCCCTCCTCAGATCCAATGCACCTTCCCCTTTCAACACGGCTGTAGACAGCTTTCTGTGAAATCTTGAACGTCCTGGCAGTCTGACACACGGAGGGACCTCCATTCTGCAGAACATTTCTTGAAAAAGCCATTTTGAAATCCACAACTGAACTTTAGGAATGCCAGGACATTGCAAACTAACGAAAGACAAATGACTTGCTTTATTGTACAGAATTACCGACTTCAGCTGTGCTTACACAATGGCAGAGGTTTCTCTGATAACCAGTTAGTGTTTTAAATGGGATTAATGGAGGATAAGCTGAGTGAGTTCATCATTAGGATGCTGTCAGGGAAATGGGGCTTTGCAGTCATGTGGTGTGTCAATAAAGAAAGAATTCAGTGAAATTTTCATGGGGTGCACTTACTTTTTCACATGACTGTGTTTAACATATGTTATAGTCGTATTTACAGTACATGCATGCACACATACATAAATATCTACAACTATATTTGTATGTATATATGTCTGCATATGTTTGCACTTGTGTGTGTGTGTATATATATATATAATATATAGTGTATATATAGAGATATATAAATAGATATATGTATACAGTATATAGTATGTGTGCGTATGGTATTTATACAATACAGTCTTATGAAAAAGTTTGGGACCCCCTCTCAGCCTGCATAATAATCGACTCTCCTTTCAACATAAAGATATCAGTGGTGTGTCTTTCATTTCCTAGGAACATCTGAGTACTGCGGTGTTTTCTGAACAAAGATTTCTAGTGACGCAGTATTTAGTTGTGAATTTAAATCAAATGTGAAAAACCGGCTGTGCACAAATGTGGGTCCCCTTGTCATTGTGCTGATTTGAATGTCTGTCACCCCTCAGTGCTGATTACTTGGTTGGATGAGCTCCTTAAGCCTTGAACTTCATAGACAGGAGTGTCCAATCACGAGTGGTCAAAGGTATTTAAGGTGGTCAATCACAAGTTGTGCTTCCTTCCATTTGACTCTCCTCTGAAGAGTGACAGACAGCATGGGATCCTCACAGCAACTCTCCAAAGATCTGAAAACAAAGATTGTTGAGTCTCCTGGTTTAGGGGAAGACTACAAAAAGACATCTCAGAGGTTTAAACTGTCAGGTTCAACTGTAAGGAATGGAATCAGGAAATGGAAGGCCACAGGCACAGTTACTGTTAAACCAACAGGTCCGGCAGGCCAAGAAAAATACAGGAGCGTCATATGAAGAAGCAGGATTGTGAGAATGGTGACAGACAACCACAGATCACCTCCAAAGACCTGCAAGAACATCTCGCTGCAGATGGTGTATCTGTACATCGTTCTACAATTCAGCACAATTTGCACAAAGAACATCAGTATGGCAGGGTGAGGAGAAAGAAGACCTTTCTGCACTCACGCCACAAACAGAGTCGCTTGTTGTGTGCCAATGCTCATTTAGACATTTTGAAACAAAGTGCTTTGCATGGCAGAAGAAGAACACCACATTCCAAGAGAAACACCTGCTACCTCCTGTCACATTTGGTGGAGATCCCATCATGCTGTGGGGCTGTGTGGCCAGTTCAGGGACTGGGACCCTTGTTAAAGTCAAGGGTCGGATGGATTCAACCCAATATCAACAAACTCTTCATGATAATGTTCAAGTATCAGTTACAAAGTTGAAGTTACACAGGAGTTGGATATTCCAACAAGACAATGACCCAAAACACAGTTGGAAATCTACAAAGGCATTCATGTAGAGGGAGAAGTCCAATGTTCTGGAATGGCCGTCACAGTCCACTGACTTGAATATCATCGAACATCTATGGGATGATTTGAAGCAGGCTGTCCATCAAATTGACCTGAACTGAACTGGAGAGATTTTGTATGAAGAATGGTCACCAGTACCTCCATCCAGAATCCAGACACTCATCACAGGCTATAGGAGGACAGCGTCTAGAGCAGGGGTGTCGAACTCCAGGACTGGAGGGCCGCAGTGGCTGCAGGTTTTCATTCTCACCCTTTTCCTAATCAGTGGCCAGTTTTCACTGCTCATTAACTTCTTTTCCCTTCATTTTAATAGCCCTGTTCTTAAGGATTCGTTCCTCTGAATTGTTTCCTTTCTTCATTAAATGGCAGCCAAACAGAAATGAGTTGCGAAACGAGCCGACAGATGACCAGCTAAATCGGGGCTTCAGACTCCACAACCAGGTTCACAGTGAGAAGCCGATTCTTGCTGTTAATTAAACTCGTGATTTCATTCCATGGTTTGTTGCTGCTCTCATTCTGCCACAGCAGACATTTCCAGAACTGCTGATTTTTCTGTTTTTTCTAAGACCACCCTCACAATGTTTTGGTGACCAGAGAGATCAGCCTTACTGAGACCTCCACCTTTCTTTATTTTCACATATTTTGTGATGGGCACAGGTGAGCTGGTCGTATGGCTTTCTTGTTTTGTGTCTCGTTATTGTTTGACTGCTGAGTCAAGGTAATTAAAATTAAGACAAAAGAAGGTAATTCGCAGCAATAACTGCTCACAAATTAAGAAGATGGTTGGAATGAAAACCTGCAGCCACTGCGGCCCTCCAGGACCGGAGTTCGACACCCGTGGTCGAGAGGCTCAAAGCAGCAAAAGGAGACTCCACTAAGTATTGATGCCATATCTCTGTTGCGGTGCCCACATTTATGCAGCTGTCTAATTTTGTTATATTGCATATTTTCTGTTAATCCAATCAACTTAATGTCACTGCTGAAATCCTACTGTCTCCATAAGGCATGTCAGATATTAAAAGGCAGTTGCTACTTTGAAAGCTCAGCCAATGAGAAACAGAAATCCAAAGAATTAATAGGGGTTCCCAAACTTTTTCATATGACTGTATTTATGTGTGTACCTGCATATGTGTGTGTGTGTGTGTGCGCGCACACGCATGTGTGCTTGCACCAGACTGGCATGCTGCCCAGGTCTCGGCCCCCTGTGTCTCTGCCCTGGACCAACAGGGTTAGCACATGAATGGCTGTTTATTTTCTGATAGCACTCACTATTTGGGGTCGTGCGGCGCCAGCCCATTATGGGGCATTTCCAGGGTAGTGCCACATGTGACATAACATTTTCTGATCCGCTTCATTTCCTTCAGAGGTAGGTAGCAGAGGGGCTTTGGCCAAGCGCTGGGCAGAGGCTGACCTAGGATGAGGTACCAGCTTATGGGTGTTTTTAGCAGGTGGTCAGTATGAGGGTAGTCCATATTTTCCACATTTTACCATTTAGTGTATATGAAGTTGAATTCATTCCTTTTATTCTTATCAAGTATTTCCTTTTCTGAGGTGACGTGAGTGTATATCTCGTGTCTTTCGGTTATTTCTCTTCAGTTCCACATTTTCCCTTTTTAAACGTCCAGGTAGACCCCCCTCTACCATAACCCCACATCGGCCAACACAGATACGGCAAGTGAATGCATCGATGTCTGCCGACTTGGCACCTCTCCTCTTCAGCTGCTCTGCCGTACTCGCAATCAGCCCCCTCTCCAACCTTGAACCAGGCGGCGGCTGGCACACCAGCGTCAGATCTAAGGGTGCACTTCATTTGCACAAGAGGCACTTAAGTGTGGTTGTAAATCAAAGGCTTGTGCGCGCTGACACGGTAAATAATGTTATCTCGGCGATCTTTGGCTGAAACTTTTTGCTCCATCTGCATCTTGACAGGGCGTTTGCATGAGAGATGCGTGACGTGACGTCCGCATCAGAGGTAAACCTGAGGAGCCCCGTTTGTTCGTCTCACTCGCACGCAGGCTCTGCCAGCACTGTGCCAGCAGATTTAAATTAAGATAACAGGAGGTGCTGACGTGAAATGTTTCAACTACGGGCTGCGCTGGCTCTGTGCGCTCCATGTCATCGTCGAATTCTTCCTCCTCTGCCTGTCGCTCCCTTCTTTCACTTTAGCCTCTCTGGTATTAGAAGAGCGAGAGCTCCGACTGGTAGTTAATTTGGCCGTGTCACTGAAGGTCACCATCTCCGGTACCTCTAAACAACTGTGGCTTGCCCTGTCACATCTCAGGGATGGCACATTTGACACATGTTTGACCAAACGAAATACCCCTGGGTGGCTGGGGGGGGGGGCTCTGCCGAGTACAGTGGTCAATTGTGTGGCCTCTGACTTTTCCCTGATGCACACTTTTGTGAAGCTGGTGGCAAGTTTAGGATTTTCGTGATTTTACTCGTCCATGTTTTTGGGTGTTTTGTGTGTTTATGTGTTACCATCGTAAGTTAAGGCAATCTAATATAGTGGGTGTCTGTGTGTACGCTGCCCAGCCTGTCTGTTCTCCATCGAAAGCCCCTCATTCATAGATCCTCATTTTCTGCTCAGTACTGCAGAGACGGTCAGTTTGCCGGAATGCTCTGCGGTCTCGTCTGGGCTGGATAAGTGCTTTCAATAAACTGCAGTATTTCTGAAATGGCAGTCAACTCTGTACGTGTCAGTTCAAGTTCAGACTTATTGTCACATGTAGTCACCACTCTCAGACCGGCTTGATCCATTTCAGGGGGTGGCAGCACCGGGCATAATGCAGGAAACAGGGTGTCAGTCCCTTGTAGGGCAGACTCGCACTTACATGGGGTGCTGGAGAGGTGTGATGTGGTGTGTGTTAATTAGCACAAGCGGGAGAATTTCACTGGACTCTGCACACAGGACAGGAAGGACCCTATGAACCTCTCTGGCTCCTCCCATCCAGCTGCCACTCAAACACTTCACCCCGCCCAACTGTCTGCTACTTAAGTATCTCGCCTGTCCAGCCAGCTGCCACTCAAGCATCTAGCCCCACCCAAATAGCGAGATTCAGACATTGCAGACAGTAAATTTTGCATTGAATCCTGTTGTGCGACCCCGGCCCCTTCTCAAGATGAAGGCTCAAGGTTTCAGGCAACAAAATGCGAAATTTAAGTGCAAAATTTATATAAGCTTGACTGGCAATTCGAGCAGTGGAACAGACTTGGGTGGTACTGCCAGTGAAATGTGATGATTATTTAGTAAGTAGTGGGGGGGGTATTGTGTCTCTTTGGAGAATCCTTGGGGGCTGCTGGTTTGACTCTCTCTGAGGCACATGACCAGCATTGTGAGGGAGTGTGGCGCGATTACCCGAGGGTGATCCGGCTCATGGGACCCTCATCGTTGAGGACCAGGCCAAGGGGGACGGCCATATAATACCTGACTGCTCCAGATCGGAGGTCATTTCTGGAGGGTGTCTGCCTGTTACCAACCAGGATCCTGTGCCGTTTGGACGTGTGGTGGATGCAGCAACGCCCTGTACCAGTGCAGGCCCCCCAAGCCTGGCCTATAGAAATATAATTATGAAAGGAATTAGTAAAGTGCCTCCCAGCCATTATTTAATATGAGGTCTTCCACGAGAACAGGGGGGCACAGTTGGTGACACTTGTTATGGTGTAGATTTTGCACGAACGTCATAAAGACTTGTGGAATAAACTGGAGAGAGCAGGAATTTGCAGAATATTCAAAGCTGGTAATTTTGTCGAAGTGAAGTGTATTGACGAGCTTGTTGGTCTGAATGGCTTGTTCTTGTCACCATTGTTCTAATTTCCTGCTGCGATGGCCTCCTGTGAAGATCCTAAGCAGTCAAAATTACAGCAACAAGTGTGTGTCTGTCCCCCCGCCCCCATTTGTCACATTAATGAAAATGAGGGTACTCTCCGTTCTCGGGCTTTACTGCTCGGTTAATGGCGCACAACGTTAAGGACCTCGATCCGGCCCTTGGGCCACGAGAGTCATTAAGCGAGCGGTAAGGCTGCCATTACGGCCTAATTAGCGGTTCAGGCTCCTGGGCAGACTCTGCAGATTTATTTATCGCAACCCCCAACATCCCCCGACATGATGGATTTCTGGTAGGGTCCTATGTGGAGTTCACGTCATCCCCTAAATAGAGGAAATCCGCCAACGTCCAAAATTTGGAGCCGTGAAATGCGCACAGAGCTGCTCTGCCACACGGCGCACAGAAAATCAATCGCCAAGATAAATATCGGTAAATAACCTTTTTTTTTTTCTTCCCCCTCAATAATTAGGCAGCCATTTCAATTTTTTTTTCGCTGTTAATTAACAGCTGAAATGAGAGACCTCTCGGCTTGAGGTGCTGCTTCAAGTAGGGAGTGCTGGTGCTTAGACCAGACGTGAATAAATAACAGCTCGCGCCGCAGAGGAAGGGCGGCCTGGCGATTAACTTTTCTTTTTTTTTTTTTCTTCTTCACTTTTTATGAATGCCGTGTTAAATTCTGATTTATAATTCTTCACACACACTCGTTTCACATAAAGCGTTCAATTAAACTGTAAAATGGAGGGAGAAAAAAAAAAAGCTGACTGCGACGCTTTGGAGGAGAAAGACGAAGACGATGACGAGAAACCAAATCTTAGCGTAGATGGCAGGATGAGCCTTTCAGGATTTCTCCTCTTCCACGCTGGGTGACCGTCTCAGGTGACCCCTCATGGCAGAGGGGTGCTAAGTGAATGTGAACCGATGCAGCTAGTGCTGTGAAAAGTGTTCGCCCCCTTCTTCATTGCTTCTGATTTTCCACATCCTCGTCCAATATTAGAGAAAAGGACCCTGAGCTCAGCACACAATTGTTTTTAAAGTATTACTAGAAGACACACGCGGACCCTCCAGTCTTCAGATAAAAATGGGTCATACAGTACAGAGCAAGTGGAACATTTATTTCCTTTCTGCCCATACGTTCCTTTGGAAATAATATCGCCAACCCAGTTGTCGAAGGTAGTGGTCATCAAGCAAAAATGGATGTGAGGGTTTTAGAGCAGTGTCTGCATGTGAGGGGACGTTGTGAGCATTTGACGATCTCCTTGCTTCTCTCTTGTCGTCATCGTCTCTGCATCCTGTGTTGTGGAGTACGTGTGGCGTGCCGATGAGCCAAAGCATTAGCCAGCTGCTCACTTGCTTCACGTTCAGGCACACCTTTTCTCCTTTGACGTCACTGAAGCGTCTCCTGTGTTCGGGAGTTCTTTTCCACGCCATCGCAGCGTGTAGCCCTGCATTCTGTGATCACGGTGGTCACTGCAGTGTGACCACAGGAGCAAAGGTAGGTTTGTGTTGCCGTTCATCTGTCACCGTCACGCGTCCATTCAGTTTCCATACTTGGCGCTCAGCAGAGAGAGCTGCTGCTGTTCTTTACAGGAGTGTCTTGCACAGTGCAATACGCCTTACGCTCAGCTAATGTCGTCACCGTTGTCTTTTGATTTGACACACAAACCTCTCAAGAGAAAAGACGTGAACCCCAATAACTTCATGGTGGTTACTGCCTCCCCATGCAAATCGCCTGATAAGCTTTCAATTAAGACCAAGATCAAGGGTCTAAAGCCCCCCGTGGTTCCTGAGTAATTTAGTGACACAACCACCAGCATTTTGTATTTAGACACTAGCTGTGCTACCAGTCTGAGACGGGTTGAACTCTAAGGAATCGACGCAGACCTCAGTGTTAAAGCTTGAGAACAGGCCATTGAAAGGTCGCCAGTCCTGTCCACTTCAAGTCGAGTTTTGAAGGCCCCTACAGTCAGTCCTCCTGTCTGTCACACTACTCAGTCACTTATTCAATGTGTCTGTGGTTCTCTGTGTGAAGAAAAACATCCTAATGTTTATGTGTAATTTACCATTCACAAGTTTCCAACTGTGTCCCCGTGTTCTTGATGGACTCATTTTAAAGTCTTCGTCTTGATCCACTGGACTGATTCCCTTCAAAATTTGAAACACTTCAGTCAGGTCTCCTCTTAATTTAAACTCTAAAGGCTCAGCTCTGTTAATCTCTCTTCATAACTCATCCCCTGTAGCCCTTTAATCAGCCTAGTTGCTCATCTCTGGACCTTTTCTTGTGCTGCTATGTCCTTATGGAGACCCTCACTGCACACAGGACTCCAGATGAGGCCTCACCAGTGTGTTATAAAGCCTGAGCAGTACTGCACACGTCAAGGCGCTATATAACCCGACATTCTGTTGGCCTCCTTAATGGCATCTGAGCAATGGAGTCCAGCACGACCCCCAAATCCTCCTCCTAAGGTGTAGTCACAATGTTCTGACCTCCCACTGAGTGATATTTGTTACTTCCTAAGTGTAATACTCCACATGTAGTGATGTTAAATTTCATCTGCCTCAAATCTGCCCGAGCCCCATATGGTGTCCAAGTCTCTGTAATCATTCTGCAGATTCCAGATTATCTGCCAGTCCACCATGTATTGGAATGTATTTTGTAATGCATGTCGTAATTAAATGCTTTGCATTTGTCATTCCAACAGATGGTGCATCACAAACATTTGTAGTCAGTCAGTCATTTTTCCAACCTGCTATATCCTAACACAGGGTCACGGGGGTCTACTGGAGCCAATCCCAGCCAGGCAGGAACAAACCCCTGCCAGGACGCCAGCCAACTGCAGGGCACACCCACATCCATACTAAGGACAATTTAGGACCGCCATTGCACCTAACCTGCATGTCTTTGGAGTGTGGGAGGAAACCCACGCAGACATGGGGAGAACATGCAAACTCCACGCAGGGAGGACCCGGGAAGCAAACCCTTAAGGGTCTCCTTACTGCGAGGCAGCAGCACTACCCACTGTGCCAGTATTTAGGTAAAAGAAAAGCTCCTGCACTGGCGCCAGCAAACCACTAGGGGCTCTGAATCCAAAGGGACACGTCCAGGACAGCCAGACAGGCCTTTTCCTCTCTCTGTCTCCAGCATTCTTGGATTTTATTTTCCGTCTCTTGTGTTCAAAAAGCTTTCCTTTTAAGAAATAAAAAATATAAGTGGGTTCAAACAGAAAGGCCATGGGGGGAAAAAGTGAAGGTGAGGACAACCCACACACCTCTGTTTGCGTCTTTCTAACACACTGGCGCTAACAGAATTAGCCCGGAGAGCTGGAGAAGATGGCCCATCTCGGTGATTCGATCAAGAAAAAGCAATCTGTCGGCGCCAATCTGAGCTCTCGCTGCCAGGAGGTTTGCTTTTCTCCATATTAGTCTGAAAAGCTGCTTATTAAGCGTACAGCCTGCTCTGGCTTTGGGCAAGAACAATTGGATCTGCGCTTGTCAGTTTACGGCTTTGAAATCTGTTCATGTGCTTAAAATATCGGGAAGGCATCTGGCCGGAGAGGTTGACTGCTTTTTTTTTTTTTTGTCCATTTTTCTTTAAATTCTCTCCATTTTTTTTTTTTTTTTATAAGGTATTTACGACACACGGTGGCCTCCTCCCTGTGACGGCTGGACAGTGCGGTGAGCTGCGGTGCGGGGTCTCATTACTGGAGATTTACTGTGTGGCTGACATCAAAGACGTGTCCAGATTGTGCCGAGCCGGCTCGCTCTCCTGTGGGAACCTGACAGCGTGGTATTTGAGGGTCTGCCGCTACACGTCCTTGCCAGGCAGCGGGACACGTCAGGGCTTCGTTCCGTTTTCCCAGGGCTTGTCGAGGTATGCAGCCTTGCCAGCCAGCCAAGGTCATGTAAGGTATCATGTTATCGTGTAGGCCAAGTGGGCAAGGCTACCGCCATCCACTCCTCCTCGTGCTGCACTCGAGCGTGTGGTCTGCACTGCCAGCCGGCCCCTTTTTAATTATTCAGCTTTCTTTCCTAAACTAAAATTACTGGAGTGGCCATCTTTATCTTCACTTGGCTGAACCGTCTGGAACGAGAGATGCGTCTCGAGTTCCCACTTGGAGTCGGCCCCCCAGTGCCCATTTCCCATGGACGCTGACACTTCTTCTGATCTGGGTGGCCTCCCAGGGGTGTTTTATTTTATTATTAGACCGACTCTGCCATTCTGCGTCTCATAACAAAAATGTGCTGCCATGCAGTGGGTGGGCACTTGACAGATGACTTTTTGAACAACAGCAAGCATTTGCAAGCACAAGTGGATCGATCCAGTAGAGCTCAACGAGGAGAATGCTAAGGCGCATGCCAGCCGCTCTTCATCTCAAAGCGCCTCGGTCGAGTCTGTCAGGTAGTTTGCTAGAAGTTGCACAGAGTGGCAAAGGTGGGGTGGGCATCTTTTATCCTCCTCTTCTCATTGGCGTGAAGTGTAAGGCTTGAGGGATAAAGAAGCCTTGGTCAGGATGGGTCCGGGCCGGCGACCACCTTTTAATGTGCTACAGTGGGAAACCCGGATTGTCTCGCTTCCCAGTGGTGAACCGCTAACACGCTGATCGTTGGCACTGAAACGTTCAACTTGATGGTGTATTTAGGGAGGAGAGGGGGGCCCAGAAGAGACATGACAAAGTGTGCTTTGTGCTGGGTGTTGGCCCCCGTCCAGTGCGGTAAGCGTTTTGCATTTATTTAGCAACCTCCAGGGCTTGAAGTGATGGCGGCGAGGAGAGAAGGGCATGCAGTGCCCTCGATTCACCATCATAAATCAGCGATTGACAAGGGGGTGTTTACGTGAAGTGAATTTGTGCCACTGCTGCGTCGCACGTCACGCACACCAAGCCGGAAGGTGACACTTGCTTGACTCCTTTCCTTGAAGAGGAATTTGTTTATTATCGGTGCCCTTAGGGGGCTTCATTTTGTCTCCATTTCTGTTTAGTGTTTGGAGTTGGCAGCACAATTCAGAATAGAACTTTCCTTGTAGATTAAAACCCATCATGCACCAAAGTGGCAGAGATGGCACTACCAGCATATACTTGGCGGTGTTTTTTTTGTTAAAAGGTAATTCCACTCATTTATATTCCTCCTTTTTCATTCCAGTACACCAGCACTGGGTTCAAGTCATGAGCCATGAAGACTTAGAAAGAGGCTCTTCTTCCCCTTAAGCCCGTGTTTCACAAAGTTCTACGTCCTTTATTATCTCAAGTCGTATTGTTGTTTTTTTTTTTTTTTTATCATATTATAATACATTTACATTTATTTATTTGGCCAACACCTTTACCCAAAGTGACTTACAACTTTTGAGGTACAGTTGATTACACCGAAGTGAATTGCTGAGGGTCACTCACTCAGTGTCAGCGGCAGGACTTGAACCCACAGCCCCAGATTTGAAGTCCAAAGCCACTTTACCTATCATGTAATATGTCACCTATTTTACTTTTCATCCTGGCATATCCATTGAAGGCTCTCAGTGTGGCTGAGCATTAAAATCTTGGTGAACATATTAACTATTACATTATGGATTGGATTATTTTTCTGGCCTTGCATATTCAGGTCAGAACTTCACTACGGGGACTTTGTCCCTCTGTCATCATCTCTATACGTCTCTGTGTGTCCGCTTTTCACGAGAGAACTCCTTCACGGATTTAGATTGGGTTTTTTCTGGAATTTGCTTGAACATTCCGGTTGATTTTGTGACTAAGTATCATAGTTTGCTTGCAGGAGCGATTTATTTGCGCCAGTCCGAGAGACGGAGGCTGTAGGCCGAGAGGAGTGGGGAGCCGGTCTACCTCTGCGTACCTGTTTGTGTATTGATTTTTACAGTTTGTCCTGTTTGTTAATAATCTAATCTGACGGGTGGTCACATGACGTGATGCACATGATGGCTCGGTGAGAGGCTGCTCTTCTCCGTTATCCTCCTCCATATTGTGTATCTTGTCTTGTTGTATTTTGTATCCTATGATTTCTTATATCTTGTTTTTATTTTATTTTTTCCATCCATTTAAGGGTCCCTCCCGATGGGGCTGAACATTACAGTATAACATGAGTGCAGTTGTTTAGCATTGTAGCGTGTTCGTTTCTGAACTGTGAGGACAGTCTTCCTTGCTGACTAACATTTAATCTGATGCTGTATAATGGAGGGCGCTGTAGGGTGTGAGATTCTGCGATTCTGCCCTGAATTAGTAGGTTAAGAACACAAGTGGGTGGATAATGTGCAAGGGCCTCCGTCCTTTCTCCATTTCTATACTTGCTGTTTCTCTTTACCCCGAACGCCCCATTGCGGTGGCATCGGGCACAATGCAGGCCCCAGCATTAGGCCAGGTCACCCTTCCTTGACGTGGCACTGCGTCACACACACATTCGCCTTCACTCACGCCAAGTCGGTTAATCTGACGTGTATGTCGTTTAACGCGTGAATGGAATTTGTGAAAGTGCCCTGGCACACTCGGCAGAGGTCATGCCTCTGAGTCACTGCGCCCCCACAACTCTCTGTTACAGCCTCGGTGGTCCTCAACAGGACTATTTAGGCCGCTTTGCAGGTCTCCATTGGTGTGTGGACATGACTGTGCCCTGGATTAGATTGGCATCGCCCCCACGCTTTGCGGCTGCCCTCTGGTTATAGTTGCTACAGTTAGGTCTCTTACTGCAGTTGACACATCAGATTTGGCAAAGGGTCGGACCCCACTTGGTAAGTCCAGGCTGCTCCTTGGTGTGCGTTGCGCGTTTTTACACGGTAAGGCGAGCTTCCTTTGACTGCCATGGCAGCAGTCCTGTAATTAAATTAGCACACAATAAAGGTAACCTTCCCTTTTTTCCTCCTCCTCCTCCTCCTCCACTCCACTGCGGCACAAAATCTCATAACAAAGATCCCCAGTGTGACGAGGCTCTCGTAATTATCCCTCTTGTACAATGAAATATGTTCTGAAAGCTACATGAAGTATTAAGTTGAACTAAGACCACAGGCAGAGGCAGAGGCAGAGGCAGGCAGTATCTTAATCCTCTGTTGAACTCGCTCCTGTAATCTGGCGCGCGTTGCCATATCTCATTTTCACATATTTCCCTGAAAGCACAAGGATTGAGGATTAATAGGAATATTAATCAGTGTGACTGATGGCGGAGATTTGGGGATCTGACTTCTCATCGGCAGAGCGCTGTAAGCCTCGTAATGTACACTAGAACAATCGCAGAGGATAATGAGAATAATAAAAGAAATCTATCACCCGCTTTTCTGGGAACATGTTTATAAATGAACTTCCGAGGCCCGAGAACGAGCGCCAGGTTTGTGACTTGACAGGTGAATGAAGACGGAGCGGCAGATCAGTGCGTAAAGGCTTGGGGTAATTGGAGGGGAGTATGAAATCACACGAACCCAACACTGAATGAATGAATGAATGAAAGAAAGAAAGAAAGACAAAGCTGATGGGGGAACTTCTCACACCAACCATGTGGATGTGGGGGTCTGCTTTAGGGTCCCTGTGTGTTTTTAGACCCAAGGCCTTTTCTGCCTTAAATTATTGCATTTTATTTAAAAGTAAAAATCACTTTACATTACGGTTTAAAGTCAAACGAATGAATAGAACCGACGATGGAGTGTCTGCTTATGAAGCGTCTTGTATACTCAATGGCTGCTTTCATAACCGCGCATCTCAACTACTGAGCCGCTCTTCTGTGTTTAGTGCCTTTCAGAAATGGCTGTCCGTTGTAAAGCGTCTCTCGCAACATCCTCTCCAGCTCAAATATACACTCACCTAAAGGATTATTCGGACCACCATACTAATACGCTGTTTGACCCCCTTTCGCCTTCAGAACTGCCTTAATTCTACGTGGCATCGATTCAACAAGGTGCTGAAAGCATTCTTTAGAAATGTTGGCCCATATTGATAGGATAGCATCTTGCAGTTGATGGAGATTTGTGGGATGCACATCCAGGGCACTCCGTTCCACATCCCAAAGATGCTCTATTGGGTTGAGATCTGGTGACTGTGGGGGCCATTTTAGTACAGTGAACTCATTGTCATGTTCAAGAAACCAATTTGAAATGATTCGAGCTTTGTGACATGGTGCATTATCCTGCTGGAAGTAGCCATCAGAGGATGGGTACATGGTGGTCATGAAGGGATGGACATGGTCAGAAACAATGCTCAGGTAGCCTGTGGCATTTAAACGATGCCCAATTGGCACTAAGGGGCCTAAAGTGTGCCAAGAAAACATCCCCCACACCATTACACCACCACCACCAGCCTGCACAGTGGTAACAAGGCATGATGGATCCATGTTCTCATTCTGTTTACTCTACCATTTGAATGTCTCAACAGAAATCGAGACTCATCAGCCCAGGCAACATCTTTCCAGTCTTCAACTGTCTAATTTTGGTGAGCTCGTGCAGATTGTAGCCTCTTTTTCCTATTTGTAGTGGAGATGAGTGGTACCCGGTGGGGTCTTCTGCTGTTGTAGCCCATCCGCCTCAAGGTTGTGCGTGTTGTGGCTTCACAAATGCTTTGCTGCATACCTCGGTTGTAACGAGTGGTTATTTCAGTCAAAGTTGCTCTTCTCTCAGCTTGAATCAGTCGGCCCATTCATTCTCCTCTGACCTCTAGCATCAACAAGGCATTTTCACCCACAGGACTGCCGCATGCTGGATGTTTTTTCCCTTTTCACACCATTCTGTGTAAACCCTAGAAATGGTTGTGCGTGAAAATCCCAGTAACTGAGCAGATTGTGAAATACTCAGACTGGCCCGTCTGGCACCAACAACCATGCCACCTCCAAATTGCTTAAATCACCTTTCTTTCCCATTCTGACATTCAGTTTGGAGTTCAGGAGATTGTCTTGACCAGGACCACACCCCTAAATGCATTGAAGCCATGTGATTGGTTGATTAGATAATTGCCTAAATGAGAAATTGAACAGGTGTTCCTAATAATCCTTTAGGTGAGTGTATAGTGCCGTTCACAAGTGGAGCTTAAACATGGGCTGCCATTCACAGCCGTCAGGTCACAGTGAATTATACAGCACCTTTTACATCTGCCTGTCCGTAGCGGTTCAACATGATCGTTAGGATTATGTTAGTTTGTCCAAATACTTTTGAGCCCCTGGAAATGGGGGGGCATGCAAAAAAATGGCTGCCGTTCCTAAACGGCTCATACGACATTTTTGGTAAACTCTAAATTAAAGCTGCAAGTCTACAGCCCAGTCACATAATGATTGTTTTATACATACATATAAAATTATAAAAAGTTGGCAAGGTGTCTCTGGCTAAGTGGAAGGTAGGTACGCTCCTATGTCAAACGTTGGCCTTGTATCTGATCGTGTTCAGCTCTGACGGGAGAAAAGCACATGGCCAATCAATGTGTAGCTACCATCTCAAACACACGTAGCTCTGATCTCTCCCTCAGAAATGTTACAACTTCACAATCTCTAGAGCAGGGGTGCCCACAGTTTTTCGGCTTGCGAGCTACTTTTAAAATGAGAAGGTCGACATAATCTTACCTGCATTAAAAATGAGATATATATACACACACACACACACACACACACACACACATACTGAGTATACTTTATACATGAAATATGTTGTCGTACCTTGCATAACTGAATAACCTTTACGGCACAATAACTAACAATTCAATACATTTATAGTCACTTCAGTATTTGGATTTAATAATCGTCATGTGGGAAAAGGCTGACTCGCATAATAAGTAGAGCCGAATTATAAAGTCAAAGAGTCAGCCGAGTGAAAAATGACGGCTGTCCAATTAACTGCGATTTTGGTTCCCTCTCCTTTCTCTTTCTCAGATCGCTTTTCGGAAGGCCGTCAGTTTCGTAGTTTTTATGAACAGTTTGAAAGTGCATTTCCACGTTTTCCTTCTTTGGAATAGCAATGATAGATTGACAGATCAGACAAACGCACTTCGATTGTGACATTGTGAGAGAAAAAAAATCCTCTTCCAATTCCACATCCAGCCCATACCCTCCCCAAACAATTTTTTTTAAATCCCTTTTTTTGTCGATTTAAATTGTAAGGCTAACTCGATCACTTAGATAGCAGGAGTGTTGCAGTAGCTCACGTGTTTAATCGTGCGTGCAGGATGACCAGTGTGTTAGAAGAAAAGAGATCTCAGACTGGCCGCCCTGTATGTCAGTCAAGTGGCAAATGCCATAAGGAGGATATTTGATAAACTAACATTTAAAAAAAATATTTTTTTTTTTGAATGCAACGCGATCTATCGGTTGATTGTAATCGACGCATTGGGCACCCCTGCTCTAGATGATCACGTCTGCTGAATAAACTGTTATCGCTAGCTAAGCAGGGACAAGGTGCGCTCCAACAAGTGGCACGAGAGGTAGAGCGATTTGAACGGAGGCTGGCGCGGGAATGAGGAGGATCCCGCCTGGCTCCCCACTCCTGAGGTCCCGCCTCTCCTTGGCCTGCAGCCTCTCTCTCGGATTTACATGAATAAATCGGTACCAAAACCAAACTATGATTCTTGGCGCCATGAGAGAAGTCGCAAAATTAACCGGAATGTTCAAAAAAATTCTAAGAAAAAAAAAAAAACCCAATCTAAATCCATTAAGTAGTCCTCTCATGAAAAGTGGACATACATACAGACATTGGATTTTATATAAATAATAGGGGGGTGTGTGTGTGTGTGCCGCCTGTCCATACCAGTTTTAAAGTGTCTTTCACAGCCATTTGTTCCCTTTAAATATTGAGCAGCCATTTGTCTTCCTCACCCGTCAATACAGTGAACCCTCGTTTATCACGGTTAATCCGTTCCAGACTCGACCGTGATAAATGAATTTTCGCGAAGTAGGATTCTTTATTTATAAATCGAATATTTTCGCAGTTAAGAGTATAGAAAACCTGTTTACGACCTTCTAAATACGTTTTTTAACATTATTAGAGCCCTCTAGACATGAAATAACACCCTTTAGTCACCATTACACTCAGTATTACCCAATATATTAGACAAAATAAGAGAAAATAAGACCTATTAGACGTTACTAATATCATATTACTAGGCTCGCCTGCCTTTTAAGGCGACCGACTTTTATCCTCAATTTTTGTGCGCTCCATGCGTACATCAGACATGTAAGTGTAGGGAATGAGAACATCAAAGTGCCCATTCATAACATCTCCCGAAAGTTTTTTTTTATCCCCTCGAGTGCCTGTCCAAAGTCGTACGATGTCAGCCCGAATCTGTACAGCCAAAGACGGAGTTTCATGCACTAAATAAGCCATAGATAAGAATAAGCAAGCACCATCTCCCCTGATATTTACTACGCGGTGTGGCATTTGTACTCCATCAACATTAATTATTTCCAGAGACATAATTTTGTCTATTTTTCCAGCGCATCTCACACAAAAGCAAGGGAACGATGACAGCACCAGAACTCTGCTCACATCGTGTCGCTTCGTACCTCAAGCCGCAAGTAGTAAGTCTGTGATAAGCGGAATACCGCTACGCTTTGCACTCACGGGACGGAAAGACAATCCCGAACACTTTTATCTAGTAGATTATTGTACTGTACATTTAATTGCACACAACCACTAACCTATGAAGGCACAACCTCGGTAGGAGAGTCTTCAGAGGTGGTGCAGTATCTTCAGCAGGTGCATCGTTGTCTTCAGTGAAGAAGTACTAGGAGTAGGCAGTGGGTGTCTGGGTGCGCGGCTGAAGAACATCTTGATGGGCAGTTGCTGGCGCTGTCTTTTCATATGCGTGAGGAGGCTTTTGTAGGGTATTGACATCTTTAATCATATCACCTTCTCCTGGATAGTAAACATCTTCCTCCGGCGCTTAGTTTTATTGTCAGAAGGCTTAGAAAAAGCAGCACGTTTAGGAGCCATCGTAGGGCTTAGATAAAAGTTCTCAGAAAGCGCATGCGTAGCGACGTAAGGGTGTATGAGAAAGAAATCGTGATAGAGTGAAGCCGCGAAAGTCGAAGCGTGATATAGCGAGGGATCACTGTATTTAGCGTCTTTCACAAGTGCCCATCTGAGTCGCACTGAAACCTTCTCCCAAACCGTCCGGCAGTCTCTCACCGCCTCCTGTTTTATATACATTTATTCCATCTTTCCCATCTGTCCATCAGCATCAGTTATAAAGCATCACAGCTACCTGTCTATCATTTCTCATAAACCGTCAATCTAAATCTTTTACAAAGCGTCTAACGCAAACGTTTGTCTGCCGTTAAACTTACGGTGGTCTCTCTAGCCTTCTGTGTTTCGCATATCTCTATATATGCACTGTGTGTGTATGTGTTGTTATGAAGACCAAAGAAAGATGATAAAGATTTGGGGTCCCAGCCTGGAAAACCTCGTTTAATGAAAAGTGGATTTGTGATTTTGAGCTGCAGTGAGCATCTCGTAGGTCAGGCCGAGGGGCCGTGTGTTCTGTCTGTGTGCTGATCGTCCAGTGACGATGACAGTTACGTTATCTTTATACTTATACACTGGAGGTATCGTGTGTATATATTTACAATATACTGTGTATGTAAGTAATATATTCATATATTTACAGTGGGTATAGATAAGAATCCCCCCCCGGAAATATTCCATTTTTTTTGCTTTACAGCCTTAAATGAAAACACACAAACTAATATTTTTTCCAGCTTTACTTACTCAATGCAATCTCTAACATCCAAGTGAAAGACATCACAGCTACAGTTCAGAAAAATTATAAAAAAAAATCAAAAACAAGACCTACTGAGATTAATAAAGGACCCCCAGCACCTTCTAAACTCCATCAGGTGTCCGTGCCCACCATGCCCATTCCGGTTGCTTCCTTCCTTCCACGTGTGATTAGGGAAGCTGTTCCTGGTCCATTCATTCCCTTGCTTGGTAGAGCAACTGACAGCAAACACCTGACTATGGGTGGCAAGTCACTTTCAAAAGATCTCAGGGACAGAGTTGTGGACGGACAGAAGGCAGGAGATCTCAAAGGCTTTATCAATCCCAAGGAGCCCAGTAAAGTCCATCATAAAGAAGTGGCAAGTGTTTGGTAGTAGTAGGACCCTCCCTGGATCAGGCCGTCCCTCCAAACTGGTCCAAACCTCTCTGTTCATTTTAAGTATACAGCGTCTTTCACAACTGCCTGTCCTAATTAGTTATAAAGAGTCTCACACAGCTGTCCATGTTTTCAAGGGTCTTTCATAGCTGTCTGTCCATCATAAACGTAGAGCGTTTTCTCAGCCATGTGTCCTTCTCAACTATTATTATTTTTTGGCTGGCACCTTCATCCAAAGGACTTACAACACCTGAGGTACAATTGGTTGCGTTTTTTTTGTTTTTTCCGTTGGAGCACAGGCAGGTGAAGCGACTCACTCGGGGTCTCACCATGTCAGTAAGGGGATTTGAACTAACAGCAGCTTCAGGGTTTGATGTCCATTGTGCCGCCCTGCCTGCTTATTGACATGTACAGTACCCACACATATACACATACAGAACATCTCTTTGGTATTTAGTGTCCATTGAAATCGTTTCTAAAGCTTCTCTTCAAGTGCCTCTCACGGCCATCAAGCCCTGTCAGTTATGACCGTCACAGACTGGCCCCATTAAGTCTGTGAGAGGGGTAAAGACCATGCAGGCAGCCTTGAATCTGACCCCAGTGTGTGTTCTCGAGCTGTTGTGGTGTCCCTGTGACCTGCTGTGGCACCATGCCACCTGCCCCCAAAGGCACTCCCAGTAAGTGACGTTGCACCTCACATTTCTATTCCTTTCTCCCTGGACTTGTGTGTTCCTGCCCTCTCGCTGGACTCCTAGGCAGGCCTTTTATTTCTAACCTTTTCCCACAGTTTGTGCCACAGGGCACTTCATCTCTATGGCTTTGATGTTACCCATTTTTTACAGCAGTGCAGCTAGCAGTCTGGGCGGCAGGACACTTCAAAGGTTTCTCTGAGCTTCTCCAGACCCTTTACACCTCTGATCTTTGTTTGTTTTCCTGCACAAGGGTTCAAAGACCGCCATAAAGGGAAAACGGGAGACGCACAGCTCCTTCTCCGATTGTGTCTGCGTATCCCTACCGTCACTTGGTGTCTAATCTCACTCTGCATCTTTCCTAGCAGCCCCCTTTGTGACCTGTCACCCTCTCACCTCTTCACCTTTCCCTTTGTAGCCTCACACACTGCCGGTGCACAGTGACTCTTTACGACATCACAACATACCATAATATGCTGCTCAGTCCAATGCTGGCTCAATTAGGGTCTGAGCCCACCCACCCTGAAAGCATCCTCTCCAGGACTGGCGCTTCGTGCTGCCACAGTGGGCCTTGGACTGGATTAGGCGTGTAGGAGAAGACGCTGAGGTCGCGTTGTGTGGTGGAACGTTACACCGTCTTTGTATGGGTTTCTACTTCATGTTAGGTTGGGGTTGTAGTGCCCTGTTATGTCTGGTTGTGCTCGTGGTGAGTCATTTTAGGTTATGTAATGGTGGCTTGGCTCCTGTCATTTTGTGATCTGCTGTTTTGTTACATTATGTTGGACTGCGTTGTCATTTTGGGGTGTGTTGTGTTGTTTTGGGATATGTAGGACTCCGATGTCCTGTGTCTCACTTGTTTGTCATTTTGTTGTGTTATGTTGTTGTATTGTGGGGGTGGTGAGTGTGTGTGTGTGTGTGTGTCATGTTACATTGGGTTATTATGTCAGGTTAAACTGTTAATTGTGTCTTGTCACATTACGTGTTGGCTTGTGTAGCCATTTTATGTTGTTATTTAGCTATGCTGCCGTATGCTGTGTTGTGATATGTCGAGTTATTTTGTGTCGTCGGCATAGAGTAGCGCTGCCATTGTATGTTGTTGATGTGCGTTACTGCATTATGTGTTGGGGTTTTGTAGGCTTGCCTTGTTGTTTTGTGTTACGCTGTGTTGTTGTCGTGCTTTGTTTCATTGTGCGTCAGTTCTGTATGGTTGTGTTATTGGCTCATGTTGTTGTTTTGTGTTACTAGGGGGCTTCGCTCGCCCACCCCCAGGTTTAGTTTACCGGATATACAATTTAAAGAGATTGTTATTTTCATGGGAACTGTTACATCGGCAATATTTTCACTTTTACTTTTAAACTTCAGTAATAACAATGCTTGGAATTTAATTGAATTTTGATTCTGTGTTTGGAGATTCATCGTGATGACGCAACGTATAACTGCCAATGAGTGAACATCGTTTCTTTCTCTCTAATAAATAAAGCGACTTTTTCAAATGTCTGTCCCTGCTCTTTCTTCTTCGTGTTGTCATTGACGTGTCATTTAGAACGTATAAAATTATTGTCCTGTAAAATGTTATAAGCGATGAGAGCGCAGGAAGTGTGTCTGACAAAAGCATTCACACGACTGAGGATTCGATGACCGTGTTTGAAAACAGTCGTAAGGAGAGCGTGACTTGAAAGAATCTCATGTTAAAAGTCTCCATCTCACGTGTCTTCATAGCGCGCCAACGTTTTTGGAATGTTTTAATTCTCGCTGGCAACACAAATTAGACGATCTACACGTCTCCGCCTTAAAGTTTAAATCCAAACAATATATTCGATCTCTTTTTGCCGTTAGAGTTATTTCTGTTTGTTTGCACTAAACTTTCAGATTTTCACACTTTCATTATCTCTCTCCTGCTCTTCATGTGTACTGCGCCAACATTTGTGAATTCTTTACGACGTTCTACTTTGTCATCTACTCTTTGTCTTTTATTTCCGGCCCCGTTCCTGGTTAAATCTCTTGGCACAAAGTCTCGTCTCACAGAACGTGAACGTGTCTCTCTGAGAAAGTCTCGTCTCCTTCCAAGAGTTATGTAGAGTTGCGTTGTTGTTTTGTGTTGTGTTATTTTTGTATTACGGTCTGATGTTACGATATGTAAGGCTGTGATGTTATGACGTTACATTGCGTGTTGCTCAGGTAGGGTTTGGGTGATCTCGCATTTTGTGTTCTGTTGCATTGTATTATGCGTTTGATTATGTTGTGCTGATGCTTTGTTTTTTGTGTTACGTGACGTGTTGTGTTATTTTGCATTATGTTATGCTGGAATATACGGCACTGTGTTGGCTTATTTTGTGTTGTGTTATGCGTTTGGTTATGTAGGGATGTGCTGATGTGTTATTTTGTGTTGTGTTCCATTGTGTGTTGGTTCTGTAGGGTTGTGTTGTCATTTTATGTTGAGGCCGCAGTCACTGGCTATCGCGCCAGCCTCGCCTCACAGTGCGTCTTCATTTTCATTCTGGTTACAGCGTTGCTAGTGACGCCTTCACTCGGCTTCCTGAATGGCCGTCTCTTCAGCGATTCCTAACTCGATTTGACGGTCGAGGGAGGTAATATGGCCGGGGTCAGCGGTGGAGCCCCTGCTCTCTCCCAGTCCTCTTTGCTCTTCCTAAAGAGACATCCAGCCACACGTTTCGAGGAGGACTGTCCATTTAGAGTAAGTGTCATTACTTATCATCAGACCGACTTGGGAATTGTCCTGGTGAAGGACCAGTGGGCTGTATCCTCATAGCAGGCACATTTCAATTATCAGCGACAGATGGCATGTCGTGCCCGTATGTCGGCGTTCAGGCTCTTCTGTGCTGTCACTCACAGACTGGAGCTCCCCACACTTTTTCAGGTTGTGGCACCGCATGTCATATTCTGTTTAATTGGCATGAACACCTCGCCCTACTGGCCCAGTGGTCCATTTGTATTTTTACAAACGTTTCAAGTTATAAAGGAAGTTCACTTCAGTTTGTTTACTATTCTGAGATCTCGGCCACATTGGACAGGACTGGCGAGCTTTGTTGGGCTGAATGGCCTGTTCTCGTCTCAAGTGTTCAAATGTTCTTGTTGGGTGCAGCCTTGGCCCCAGTGCTGCTGGGAGAGGCTGCAGAGACTTAAAAGGTGTCACAATTGATGGATGGCATCAGGGGGCGCTTACCCAGTGGTCTGTGTGTGGACCCCAAAGCCCCAGTGCAGTGACTGAAGAAATAGAGCTGCTGTTCAGATGAAACGTAAAACTCGAGGTCCTGACTCTCTGTGTGCTCATTAAAGATCCCTGGGCATCCCTGGTAAAGTGTAGGGGGAGTCCTGATGCCCTGGCTATACTGCCCTCCATGGCCTATTATTATTCTGGACCCCTAATCGTCCCTGGTCTGTAATTGTCTCTCTCTCTCTCACCCCTTCACCACCTAATGGCTCATGTGTGGCGAGTGTACTGGCATAAAAATGGCTGCCGTCACATCACCCAGGTGGATGCTGCACATTGGTGGTGGCTGAGGTGTGTAAAGAACTTTGTGTAGCGAGGCAAACACTATAGAAATGTTAAGAATTATGTGTGTGTGTGTGTGTGTAGATTTAAATTACTGAGGTCTTTTCAGTGCTCTGTGCTCATGCTGTGCATTTCATAAAGTATGCAGACCCCCTTCCCGTTTGCACATTTTGTTCTGTTACAGCCTTATCCTAAAATCATTTAAGTTCTTTTCTCCCCCCTCATCAAACAGCCCTCGATATCCCAGAATGACAAAAGCAAAAACAGGATTTATTTTTTTTTTTTTTTAGAAAGTTTTGGTAATGTATTAAAGATAAACTGAAGTATCCCATTGACATGAGTGCATCACTCCATACCCCTCGTTTGAAGCCCCTTTGGCAGCCGTCCCACGCTGGAGTCGTCTCGGGTCTGACTTGACCAGCTTGACACCCCTGGATTTGGTGATTTGATTTATTTTTTTCCTCCATTCTTCTCTGCAGATCCTCTCAGGCGCCGTCAGGTTAGGTGGAGATCGTTGGTTGGACGGCCATTTTCACATCTCAAGTCCAGGCTCCGTCTGCCCACTCAAGGATATTCCCAGAGTTGTCCCCAAGCCACTTGTCTTTGCATTTGTCCTGTTAGAAGGTGCACTTTCAGCCCAGTTGGAGGTTTTCATGAACTGAACTTTTCTCCTTCAGGTTTCCCTCAAACCCGCCTTGTCTCCCAGTCCCCCGGCACGAGGCTGCCACCACAGGACTGGTACTGCGCAGGTGATGAGCGCTGCCCAGTTAACTCCATTACTGACACCAGTCTTGGTCTCAACAGACCAGAGGGTCTTATTTCTCACAGCCTGAAAGTCCTTTTTTTTATTACTAAATAAACTCCAAGTGGTCTGCCATGCGTCTCTCGCTCAGGAGAGTCGCCTGCCTGCCCGCCTGCCCTAAAGCCCAGATCAGTGGAGGGTTGCCCTCCTGGATGTTTCTCCCACCTCTCCACGTAGGTTTATTGGAGGTCAGCCGAAGTAAAGACCGCCTGTTCCTTGGTCATCTCTCCTTACCAGGCCCTTCTCTCCCCAGAATGCCTCAGTTTGGCCGGGTGGGCAGCTCTAGGAAGAAGCAAAAGGTTTGTTTTTTTTTCCATATTTCTCCCATTTAAGAGTTATGGAGGCCTTTGTGCTCTTGGCAGCTTTGAGTGCTGCAGGGTTTTTCTTCCCTGCCATCCCGTCTCTGAGCTCCTTTAATTCCTTTCACCTCGTGGCTTAGGTTTTACTCAACTGGTGGACCTTGTCATGCAGATGTTGTGCCAGTCAGTCGTGGTGTAGACCGGGAGCGGAATGGTGAAGCTCTCAGTTTTACTGGTCGATCTGCGTTCCTACCTTCACCGATGGTCACAGGCTGTGGGTGGTGTGACGGATACAAGCGGCAGAAATGAGCTTCCTTCCCTGGACGCGGTCTACGCAGGTTGAACGGCTGGCTGGCTGGCTGTCTGCCCGCCCGTCTGTCTATCTGTCTGCTGTGTGCCAGGATGCTAGACTCTGGACGCGATAAACCGCTTCAGGTGTACCACAGTTTGCTCCAGCAGGTTTTATTCTGCGTCTCCTTTATTTAAACACACACACACACACACACACGTTTCACGCTGGGCCAGTATAAAGTCACCAGTTAACCCCTCGCACGCCTCTTTGAGGGGAGAGCGCAGTGCTGTGACGGCAGTGGGAGTTGAGCCGTGGCACCCACCGCTTGGCGTCTGTTTATTAGCTGGAGCCCCAAGTCCTGCCCACCCCTCTGGAGGTGCCCACTTAGCACGTGAGCTGCGGCGCTTTTCTGCAGTATGTTAATGAAGTATCTGATTATTTGTATTTCTCTGTTTCCTCAGGATGTGGTTTTTATACTTTTTTGTTTTTTAATTTTGACTCCTCATCATCAGGAAACTGAGGTACATGTAGGCGCCGTGTGCATTTTAATCAAGATTTACTGGAAGCAAAATGACTAAACGGCATTGATGTTTCAGATGATGATGTGAATGTTTTTAAAGGGGAAGCAGAAGAAGAACAAAATGAAGTGACAGTTACGTGTGCATGGCATGTTCTGCGGTGTTGATGATGACGAGTATGCGTACAATATCGGTGGAGATGACAAGAGTTTGTAGAGATGACATGGCGGCGGAGTGTTTAGGGAGGGTCTCACTTCTGTTAATGTAGTTAGTGCGCTCAGGACGACGCATCTCATGGCCCGCCATTCATCTTCGAGGCCCGCATTGCCCACGTCAAGGTCACAGGGAGTACAGTTACACACCCGGGCATCAATCAACACTCAGGACTCGCTGATTTAGTAGGAAATGCACAAGGATTCGAATCGGAGTCACTTAACGGAAACTCGATATTAGCAGAGCGGCAGCTAAAGGAAGAGCGCCAGCGTGCCAGGGCTGAGAAAGGAGTCCCTAAGGTGGAGAAATGTCATTAGAGCCGATGCATTTCAGTAGCAGCGCGTCACCACCGGACCCCCATGTCATGTCTGTGTGCGCACAGTGCCTAGGAAAGGGCCTCAGCCCCTTGTAGGTTTTCGTGTTTTCTTATTATATAGCACTGCATCTCGGTGGGTTTAACTTGGGGTTTTAAAACGGATCAACGCAAAAAGTCTCTTTTAATGTCAAAGATCTGCATAAAGTGGCCTAAAAGAATTAGAAATACAAAACACAACATAATTGACCTCGTGAGTCTTCATTCACCCGCTTTCATATGACACTGCTGGAGCAGCCAGCTGCTTTTAGGAGCCCCGTCACTGGCTCAGTGGAGGTCACCTGCGTGGGGTTTGAGTCAGCATGGTGGCCTCGCTTACACAACGAGGACGAAAGAACACAGCAAGCAGCTCCGTGAAAAACATTGCCAAGTCCCAGAATATCCAGTTAGATCGGCCAGGAAGATATAGAAAGAGAATGGCAGAGCTGGAAATCAAACGGAGCCGGCCATCCTCAAAAACTGGCAAACATGGCGAGATGCCATCTGTTGGAATGACCGATGCCATGTGTATGTCTCTCTTACATGCCATTTGGTATGGGAGCTGTGAAAGCAGTGCTTATGTTTGAGATGCACCATGTGTTGGAATGTCAAAAGCAATGCACATGGATCTGTCATATGCCATTCGGTACGAGATTCATAAAAGTAATATTTGTTTTGCACCATTTGTTGGAATGACAACTGCAATGCATTTTATTGCTACAGATGTTTGTTATGCGCTGTCTGTTGGAATGAGCAATGCAAAAGTCTGTGTTATGCCATTTGGGATAGGATTCGGAAAAGCAACATTTGTGGTGCGCCATCTGTTGGAATGAGCAATGCAATGCATATGTCTATGCTATATGCCATTCGATGTGAGGTTCGTAAAAGCAGTAATAATGTTTGTGTTGCCCCATCTGTTGGAATGACACATGCAATACACGTGGATCTCTCATATACAATCCGATATGGGATTCGTAAAATAAGTGTTAATGTTTGTGATGCGCCGTCTGTTGGAATGGCAAGTGCATAGGTCTCTGTTATGTCATTCGGTATGGGATTTATAAAAGCAGGGCTAATTTTTGAGATGCACCTTCTGTTGGAATGACACAGACGCAGCAACCAGGCAGACGCCCAGTCACTTGTCCTTTTGATTAAGGTGGATATATATAAGTATCTATCACGGGGCTGGTCCCTGCCTTTTACCAAGTGCTGCTGTGATAGGCTGAGCCCCCCTGATCTCAGTAAGTGATTGGACTGATCCCTCGGTGTTTGAATGTGCCAGCTCCTCCATGATCGATACCTTAGTTTCTTTTCTCCTCGCGACCATGAAATAAATAAAAGGATCAAGGAAGATGGATGGTCGCGTGTTGTTCCTGACGTACTTCCTATCCAGGGCTTTAGCTCCCCTGCAGTAGATGGACATTGAGACCCTTGCGCTGAGCCAGCTTTGGGGTTCAGAGCTCAGCTGTTCAGCCCTTTTCTTCTCCCTGCGATGGACATATGAGATGAGTTTCAGCTTTAAAATAAAAAACAGTCGCTTACAATTGGCATCGAAGCAGGTAGGAGCTGACCATGGGGGTCTCATCTGGGCAGTTTGGTGTGAGGACTAAAGCGGGAATGGGAACAAAGCCAGTCGAGATTGAAAGGGCGTTGGCAGTCGATGGGCGTGCTGCGCCATGCTGTTTGTCACCATGACGAGCGTCTGAATCAGTAGTAGTGATTTCTTTGAACTTCTCCTTTTGGGTTGACCACTTCTCCTTTCCCCCCAGACTGCACCTGGCTGTGTGGTCAGTGAGCTCAACCACTTCCTCAGCTGATTGGCTCCCAAGTGCAACTCCTGAATCTTTTTTTTTTTTTAAGCATAGATGCTTAAAGGTTTGTGAGGTTACTGGTCTTTGAGGGTGACACTCCTGACAGTGTGCTGGGTGTCTTAACACCATTTCATACATCGCGGTGGTGCGTTATTCTGGCTTTCCATTGTGTGTGTGTGTTTTCGTGGGCACACGTAACGGGAGAGAGTCCTGCCGTCCTCTCTGGGCATTATGTCAGTCTGAGCCCCAAAGGGTGGCGGCAGCGGGGACAGCTCAGAATAACAGTAGTGACAACAGAGAAGGTGACCTTTAAGGCAGGGGTGTGTGTTTTGGTCACAACCCAGTCTTGCCCGGGTGATGATCAGTGCAAAAGTTGTGGCTGACCATCCCTCTGGAGGAATTGTGGATGTTAGATCAGAGCAGGTGGGTCGCAGGCTTTTTTTTTGTCACCCTTTGACAATCGAGGACGATCATCAGAGCTATCCAGCTCCAGCGACCCATTAACATTTAAATACAGCAGTAATTCGTAAACCCATTTTAGGTCACCACTGAATCTCTGGCACAGTCTGGTTATTCACCCCTCAAGTGCCAGCTGTGATTTTACACCCAACTCTCCTCGCCTCTGCTTTTATTTAAATGACATGCTAGGGTTACTTCTGTGTCCAGGGACCACCCCAGCTGTGTAAGCTCACAAGATTAGAGTGCCCTCCGGTGGCCCCCCAGTGCGCCAGCACTTCCGCTGCAGCCTTTGAAGGGCCAGACTTGGCACCTCATATTCTGGCTCATGAACGCCCTCAAGTTAATCTGATTCAGGGGGCGCGCACTGTGTACCACCGAGGCCTGCTCACACCCTTAGTTGCCCGACTTCCCACCTGATTTACTTGTCTGGCCTTATAACCCCTTGAGTGCTTTGATTTAAATAATTAATTTTTCAATTATTCTTCCACATCCTGGCACTGCTTGTTCACCGCACTGCGTCCGCTTCTCTCGGGTTCACCCTGCATGTGTATTGGAATTTTAAATAAAGATGAAATATCACTTGCACAGTACGTAGCACGGTGGCACGGAGGTTAGTGCTGCTCAAGTCCTCACCTGCTGGTCCGGATTTTATCCCACAGATATTACAGGTCAGGTTTGGACCCCAAGGTGTGTGTGCCCGGGACCCTGCCATATACCCCATGCTGCCGGCGTAGGGACCCTGATCTGGATTAAACCGGTTTCATAATGGGGATGTTGTGTTTGTGACTTTAAATTCTTTTCTTTTTGTTTTTTTGTTTTCATTTATTTCCTGGAACCACAAAAAGGGGAAGTTTTTGCCGCCGAAGCTCGATTGGGAAAGGCTGCCGGTGTGACATTTCTGGTAAATCTGTGTGCCGACGGCTTCTTTTTTTTTTCTTCTCCTTCTTCTTCTCCTCCTCGGTACGTGTTTTTCTTTTTTAATAAGCTCTCCTGGGGGTGTCTGAAACGGTTCAAATTGGCCCCGTGAAGCTTTAAAGTGACACAAATTCAGGATAAAAATAACCGTGGACAGGGGCCGCCTCTTAATGTAATTGTCGTCTTATTTCCTCCACTAACCCCTGAGTAACATTCTGAAACCCCCTGACAGGCAGAAAATGGCTCAATTTTCCCACGGAACAAGGCATTAAATGCAATCCCGTCAGCAACAATAAAGGCGTCGGGAGCCATTTGCATTTTGTCCCAATATCAACAGAGTGAAGGCTTCACGGGGAGCGCCCGCTGAATATGGATATGACCGGCCAGGAGCCTGCGACGCCTCTTCATCATTGTGGATGTGGAGGGAAGGCCATTAGCATCGTAGAGCAATTTAGACGCGTCGATGGCGGCACCGCCTTGATGACTTTGAGCCCGTGGGCCGCACCTTCCTGATGTGGTGTGTGTGTGTGTGTTCCAACCCCTTCTTCATCTTTTCCTCATTTATTTGTGAAGCTTTCCTGTAATCCTATGGACTGTAAAGGCAGCCTGAGTGTTAATTCTCGCGGATCAGATTCTCTTTTTATACGGTGATTGGCATCTGGGTCACCGTTAAAAGAGACAGATAAGCGGTGTTTAACGATGGGCTTTAGGTTCAAAGATCACACCGGCCCAGGGTGGGGACTGCAGTTGGACCTTTCATGGAAAGATGGGATTGGATGGGCCGGGCAGCTTCATTAGTGCATCTCGCTGGCATTGAGTGTTGTTGCTGGGGGCTGACTGCCAGGAACACACATGATGGAGAAATAGCTGATAAAATTAGACGGACGGACGGATGGATGGATGGATGGATAGATGGGGAGGGAGGGCACTACAGATAGATAGGGAAGACACTATAGATAGATAGCGTAGTTGGTGGGATTAGATAGGTATATAGGTAGGGAAGGCACTATAGATCGATAGGTAGATAGTGTAGTTGGCAGGATCAGATAGGTAGGGAAGGCAATATAGATAGATAGCGTAGTTGGCGGGATTAGATAGATGTTTTGGTGTAGTTGGCAGGATTAGATAGATGTTTTGATGTAGTTGGCAGGTTTAGATTAGATAGACAGATAGATAGGGAAGGCACTATAAATAGGTAGCGTAGTTGGCAGGATTAGATAGATATATAGGTAAGGAAGGCACTATAGATTGATGGGTAGATAGTGTAGTTGGCAGGATTAGATGTTTTGACGTAGTTGGCAGGTTTAGATTAGATAGACAGATAGGGAAGGCACTATAAATAGATAGCGTAGTTGGCAGGATTAGATGTTTTGTGAAGATGATGAGAAAGAAGAAGATGTCAATATAATAAATACTGATTTATGTACTGATATGTCTTCTATCTATGCTACCCACCTAGGACGGGTTGAAATCTCAGTAGCCAACATGCACCTCATGCACTAACCTTGACAGTGCTGTGTCCCCCTCTGGTCACCGTGTCTCTGTTCTGAGCCATTTGGTTAGCAGTGCTAGTGCTTGTGGTGCGCCCTCTGTTGGATAGCAGAGACGTAGCAACTGAGCAGACACACAGACACGTGTCCTTTTATTAATGTGGCTGAAATGTGTGGATATTGATATGTTCAGCTGTTTATATGGTTCAGTTTGCATAGAATATGTGTATCTGGTCACTTGTGTAGGCAGGTCTGTGTGTACACACGCGCTTGACAACATTGTTTGTTTATGTAGCACATCTTCATGCAAATGTGTAGCTCAAAGTGTCTTAGAAGAAGTCAGTGAGAAAATTACAAAGAAAAAATAATATAGCATTGGGGAGAGAAATAAAACGGCACAGTGCCTACCTACAGTATCAAAGACTGATGATAGAAGATTGAATAATTCTTTGCCGTCTCTCATCCTCCGTGCACCTTTAGCGCCTTTCCTTCACCGGCGATGATCCCGTAAAGCCTGCTTCTCAGACTCTCTCGTTATTTTTGAGTCGCCTTTCTTCTCTCTGGTCCGGTTTTATACCCACCGACTCTCTCGGTGGGCGCCTCTACTGCTCCACGGGGGTCTCATGCTCGCACTTCCTCTCTTGTCGCATCACCAAAGCCTATCTGACCAATCAGATTGCTCTGAGGGACTAGATGCACCAAGTGTAATGTTTTATTATGTTGTCGCTGTGTGTGTGTGTGTATAGATACAGACATAAAGATATAGATATGTGTGTGCACACACACTCACACACACACTCACACTCGCCCCTCTCTGTGTGTATGCACTAATACCCCCGTATATAAGACAGGACTCGGTCTGGTCCTCTGTATATGATTGTGTGTCTTTGTACAGATTCTCCTGTGTGTGTGTCGCCCACCTCCTAAACGCTGACAGGCGCAGCTCGTTCCTCAGTCTTTGCTCAGAAATGCGCTTTCTGTGTGTATTTTGTAGAAACGTGAGTGGACATCCCGTGCATTGGCACCGTCCATGTCACCAAGGCCAATTAGGTGGGGTTAAAAGAAGCAGGTGCTTGTGCATCGCCCCCTTAGGGTCAGTCCATGACACTGAAGTCCCGTTCCCCACCATATCGCCCCCCACCCACCTCCACTGTGAGGCCCCAGCTGTGCTGTCAGTCACTTCCAGAGATGCTGAAGGTGTCTGCCACGTCAAATCTCACATCTTGGCCTGTTCGTAAGGGTCCTGCAACGTTGGTAGTTGGGCAGTGGCAGCAGCTGAGGGTCTTTCTAATTCCCGCTGTGTTGGCCTAATCGTCTCTACAGCTGTTTCGTCCCCCGAATGCCAAACATCTGAACGCTGGCAATCCAGCAGATGTTGCGCTTTGCTTATTTTATGATAATCTTTAATTTCTACATCTGTGTTCTCATTTAATGCTCTTCTGCTCCCTAAATTGGACTTTGCCAAGAGGAAGATTGTTTAACAGATTTCATGTTGGGTCTGAAGCCCAGTGACCCGAGTGGAGTTATGTGACCCTCGCGTGTTTAGTCGATGAAGGGAAGGAAAAAAAGTCTTAAAAAAATAAGTCATGGAAGAAGTGAGACGGCCGAGTAGTCCTGCAGTCAAAGTGACCACGTGCCGGATGGTGGGATGGGCCGCCTGCTCTCTTGGTTTGTTCTTTCCATTTCCCACCGTTCGGCACTTGGGCTCACTGCACGCCTTGGCAGAGCTGCTCAGGTGGCTCCTTGCAGTTGTGCTGGCTGCGGCGAGCTGGCGGAGCACAAAGGGGTTTCGTTTGCTTCTCACTCTGAATTTAAGAAATAATAATCATAATCAAAAACAAACAAAATAAAAACACACACACATGGTGGTCCTAAACTGGGCTGTGATAACGAATAGAGAATTAATGGAGCGAAACCTCACAAGAAAAATGAGCAGAAAACTTCACATATTCATAGTGCGCCGCATCACATCTGCCTGGGCGACGTCTGACCGCGTCTACGGCCGGGAAACCCCGAATCGGAGAAAGCAGGCCTGGTGGACGCAACCGTGTAGTGGACGCAGCGCGCGAGTCTCGGCTCCCTGTTGTACAAAATGATGGCCGGCACTGCCAGTTCTCTACTCTACTTTCTGGAACTCTCCATGTCCGTCTGTCTTGTTATTTTAATGTCAACTTTCCCTACTTACAGATAAAAAGTTTACCATAAAGCAGCATCCTGTATGCTTGGACTCGTAGGCAGCGGCCCCCAGTGTCGTGTATTGTGTGTTACCTCTCGCATCCCACCAGGCTTTGTCAAGTAATGCGTATAGTAGGGTGCCGGCACAACGTGCAAATCATGTAACGCATCGTGGACATCAATCAGGCGGGTCATAGCTGTACGGTGTATAATCGAGCACACACATCTACACGACATATGTATGTAAATATGAGAGTGTGTGTGTGTGTGCAGTTTTTTATTTATATGTACATCTCTTAAGAACTTGGTTTGAGTGCTGAGGGCGGCCTCTCTGTCTGTGTCAAGATGGGAGTCTGTAGAAGAAGCAGCAGCAAGTCAAAAACTAATTCCAGTCCTAGTGAAGCTTGGCTTAGATGTTATCAAAGTAAGATGTTAGAAGACTATTGATTGTTAGCAAAATCTCTGCAGCAAATGTCGCAATGTAGAGAGAACAGAACTGCTAATACCGTTAGTGGCGTGTGAGTGACTGTGTTTATGGGGATGACGATGTGTGTGGCGTGCTGTGTATTCATAGATATTTATATACAAATGTAGGTATACTGTGTGTGTGTGTGTGTGTGTGTATATAGAGAGAAGGTGTGTAGGTTTAGGTAAGTTAATATGTGTGTGTGTATACAGTATATGTATAGCATGTGTGTGGGTTTATGGAGGTAAGTGTGTGTGTGTGTGTGTGTGTAAATATATAAGTTTATTGGATTAACAGAAAATATACAATATGCATCATAACAAAATGACCCTAACCCACGAACATGCCTACCAATAAGGAAACAGAGCCTGGGGACTCAGAGGTGGGCTCCCCCATCTCTGAAAAGAGTGATACCAACATATGTATGTAGGTTTTAAAATAAACCCGAGTTAAAGTGTGACAAAAAAGTGACATAAAAACATCACATAAAATCGTTGCCCTTTTAGGCTTATGAATTTTATATATATATATATATATATATATATATATATATATATATATATATATATATATATATATAAAATATAAAAGAGAGAGAGGATGTGTGTGTGTACAGTGCATGTATAGCGCGTGTGCGTGATTTATTTAGACGTCGTTCTGTTAAGCGTGTGTCTCTGTGTTTACCAAGAACGCATTGTGATGGGCTGAAGGTTTCTTCCTTTCTGCAGAGCCCCCCATCTCCACCAGCCCCTTTGGAGCGTCCTCTGTGTGTCCGGGTACGAGTCCGTCACGAGACCCTCAGGCCACACTTGTGAGCGTCGCCTCCACTCCCTGTAGGTCAGGCTGTATAGACTCGGCTCCACATTGTGCAGGTTTACCCTCTCATCAGCTGTACCCATCCTGGGCCTCCCCAAATCCGATTGTACCTCCCTTGGAGTGACATCTCTTTGTCATGGTGGGGGTCCAACATGAGGAAAAGAATCCCTCCATCTGGGATTTGACTTATAAGATGGCACAAGTCACTCCAGTCAGTGTTTGCCCTACAGACGTATAGATGTGATTTTTTTTTGGCTCACGGGTGCCCCGTCAGAGAAGCGGAATTCAGTTTTTTTCCTGTTCAGTAGGAGGCCAGTCTGCCATTGACTTTGACACCAGCAAACCCACAGCTTTCCGTAGGGAAAATCAGGTGCGGGACCCTCTGGGTTTTGTAAAGTTTCTGCACCGTAAACATTGGAGTGAACGTGAAAAGGACTGTGGGTGGCCTTGTTCTTAATCATGACAAGGGGCCTGGTGGTCTTTGAACCCACCAAGTGTGTTGTGCTCCCTTTAACGATTGCATCATTCAAAATCATCCGAGCTGGAGGCTGAGAAAAGACATCAGACCCTCCTCTGGTTATCATTCAGTGAAAGGAGCTCCGGGCGTGCTGTGATTTTTTTTTTTCCCCCCATTTCCTTTCTGTCCATTCAAAAAATGCCATTCAAGCCCCCCAATGGACCATCTTTACCTTTACTTACCCTCCTTATGCTCAGCTTGTCTCCATTCTTCCTTTGCTTTGCAGTCCTGGTGGTCTTTTTGCATTGCCTGCTGTCTTCTGTTGGCTCACATCGTACCTGACTACCTGATGGTGGGCTGCTGTAGGTGAACTGGAGACTTTGGCTCCCAAATTTAGGTTGGCAGCATCAGCTGGTATTATTAATAAATGGGCACCCTTCATCGCCAATTGTTGAGCACCAGCGGCCTGTCTAAGCAGTTCATTCATCTTATGGTCCCCACGTAGGAGGACAGAGTTTGAAGGACGGCACAAATGAAATTGCAGAGTGGATTTTGCATCTCTGGTGAATAATGCACGAGCCCCCCATGATGGAACGCATCGAGATGCTTAAGTGCTGTTTAGCTAAAGAGGCGACAGCTCAGGTTTTTCATCGGGAGCCCATTCATGGGCTGGAAGACCTGGTGGTCTCTCTGTCATGTCATCAGATCTTTGTTTAAAATCAAATCCCCTAACGTCGACGGTATGTGAATGTTTATGCGTCACGTCGGAGGATCACATTTAGTGCGTTTGTCTCAGTGCTTCACTGCTAAGGTGAACTGGAAAAGCTGAAGGTGCTGGTCCTGTCTGCATGCGCTGAATTGTTCAGTCGCACCTTAGTAGTATTACTTTTTAAAATGTGTTTTGTTGTGTGAGGGGACCCTGTTACGTTAAGTGAAGACACGATACACGTGCGGCACTGAGCCCTTCAATACCGACTGGACGCCAGCCCACACACACATATACATACTGTACAAATGTGTAAGGACTGGAAAAGGTGAAGTGCTGGGGGTACCAGCTGGAAACCCCTTTTAATGAAGGTGCAAAAACACCTGACGTCAACCAAGATGGCGCAATAAAGCCGAGGCATCAATCCTCCCACCTTAAGGGGTGGTCCTCAAATGGCTTTGGAGCGTTCATGCTATTGACCAGGAAGGGGCGGGGCTTCATAGCAGAAGTAGGAAAGTTAGTCAGTCGTCGTTGAGCTGGCACGTGTCAGATCTGTGGTTAATGAGAGCGCCCGCTCTGGGCAGGGTGGTATTGACTGCCATTTTAGGGATATTACTTAAGTGCATCCACTTTATATTTTATCTGTATTTATATGTATGTGTGTATTTAAATATATATATATGTGTGTGTGTGTGTGTATATTTTTATATATATTTTTTATATATATATATATATATATATATATATATATATATATATAAACGTATATAGATAGATATATTTTTATACATATATCTGTATGTATATATTTATGTACATATTGTGAAATGAACGGCCTCGACACACACACACACACAAAGATTTGGGGCCGCCCGCCACCCATATACTGTCCCTGGCTGCAATGGAGTTTTGATGAAGCACTCGTGTGCATTGGTTTGAGTCCTGAATTGAACAGACGCTATGCAGGAAAGATAGCATCTTTAAAGTGTCCGGACCAGAAGTGACGTCACCCTTGGCGCCGGGACCGGGAGTGACGTCAGCAGCGTGGAATCAGAGCTGATTTCCTGTTTTTGGTCTGCGGAGATGACAGAAGTAGGTTTAGTGTACCCTGCCACCCCCTGGCCTGCCGTGGAATTACCTTCACGTGGTCGCTTCAGCTCTCTCCTAGTCACGTGTGTGTGTGTGACAATATGTGTGTATGTATGTACAGTATGTGTATATAGACATGCAGAATGGGCGAGTTGCCCCTGGTAGGTGTTTGTGTGCTTACCCTGCCCACCCAATCCAGATGTTGCTCCTGCCTTGTGCCCTGTGCTTGCTGTGATGGGTTTCGTCTTCCCAGCGATGCAGCTCAGGATAAATGCTTTTAAAACAGATGGTTGGATGGTATGTACAAATATGTATAAAAACGACTAAACATGATCTGGCACTCGTGCTCCATTGTGACTGGGCTCCGGCTTTGTGCCCATTGCAGCTGGGCTTGGCTCTCGCAGCCTGTGGCCCCACATGTGAATGCCGCCTGGCTGTTTCTCATACAAGGCCCATGGCTCCTTTTATAGTTCACAGTTTAAAGTGCAGTATAATAAAAGAGCCGTGCTGGGGTAAGGAGATGCCCGCTGTGGTTTCCTGTCAAAAGTTGAACTTTCTTTTTTGAATGAGTGAACTGAAGCGTCCCGGCATACGCAGTCGTGGTTTTGGTGGACACCCCAAACACGCATTAAGGTTTCAGAAAGCTCCCATTGCGCTCGCACTGGCCCAGACTGTCTGGATCCCAAGTGCCACGTGGATGCCGGGAAGGCCATCTGTGTCGACGTGAGAGCGAGGCAGCAGGCCCTGGCAGCCCCGATTGCTAATCTGCTCTCTCCATCATTTCCAAGCAGGAGTGAGCCACTAAAAAAAAAGAGTCGTCATTCCACCCGCCGGCGGAGATCGGCTGCCTTCCCTCCCAGACGGACTCGCACTCCAGTAATGCGGAGTCGGTGCCAAGCCCTAATGCGCCAGTCTGGAAGTGGAGGATCAGTGGCAAGTGGATGGCACTTCTCCCCCACTTGCTAAATCTCAGAGTAGGCCGGCACTTTGGGTGACCTTCCCACCTTGGAGGGCTGCCTGCTGCTGTCTTTCCAGCTTGCGACTTGTCCCCTCCCTGCTGGCCTGTTGTCACTTAGTAATTTAAGACAACATCCTTTCTGTCATTTTCCTCTTTCTTCATGTGTGCAGACAATGCCTCCATTATAAACCAGCAGACACATTTCTGAAGCATTTCTTCTTCTTTTTTTGTTTCTTTTTAACTCAACGTGGCTTCACAGCAGGAAAAGGCCCGATGGCGGTGGCAGCGCTGGTGGTGCTCACTTCCGACCGGCTCAAATTTTATTCTCCGGGGGTCTTCATTGCTGTGCCGCTGTATTTGTTCTCCCCGACCACACCGGCCTCCATGCGATTGAAATAAAGAGGGGAGGTGAGGAGCGGACTTGGCGCTGTGGCCATGCCAACCAGGCTGGCCTGGCGAGCGCCTCCATGGCGGCCTTCAGCTTGAAAGTCTTAAGGGCCTCCGTTGTCTTCCATTATCAGCAGTGGGGTGGACTGGGGGGTCCCGCTTTGGTGTCCCATTCTTACTTGCTTCCACTGTGCTGTGTGTGTTTGGGGAGTCCTTCAAAACTATTAGGGGCTGAACAAGACCACCATTGTTATGGGGGGGAGTCCCAATTTGGTGTGAGGTGAAACATCATGTAGTTAGCATCCGTCACTTTCAAAACTGTCAAAAGTGAAACAAGACCACCCTTTGCCATCTTGCATTATTGGGGGGGGGGGTGGGTCCTGATTTGTTGTGCAATGAAACTTCTTATATAGCGCCCTTCATTCTTTTTAAACTGTAAAGGGCTGAATGAGACCCCCCCCTTGTCATCTCACATTATTGGTGGGGGTCCCACTTTGGTGTGAACTGAAACTTCTTCCATAGCGCCATCTGTTTTTAAAAAAGGCTGATGAGGTGGCTTTGGCTGTCTGACGTTTACCAGCAGGGGGCGCTCGGAGGGTCCTGGTTTGGTCCGAAGGGAGACGTCACATGCAGTATTGCTTACTTTGGCTGTGGTTTATTTTTATAGGATAAATATGAAATATATGGGGGGGTGGGTAGTGGCCTTTCTGGGTTTGCAGTGAGACGTCTTACGTGAAATTGCTAATGGCCGTTTGTCATTGGGTAACGGGCGGGGGTCCCAGTTTGGTTTGAAGTCAGGCAGCATGTACAGACACCCTTCATTTTTAAAACTTTCAAGGGCTTAGAATGACGTCCCGTATCATGACGGGGGGGGGGTCTCAATTTGGTGTCATTTTTAAAATTAAGGGCTGAACAAGACGCCCCCTGTCACCTCACATTACTGGGGGGATCCCAGGTGGTGTCAAGTGAGACAGTGCCTTTCATGTCCACGACTGTGCCAATCAAGTTGTCTTTGCTCATGTCGCTTTAACGATGGTGGATGAGGGTCTCCATTTGGGGTCAAATTCTAAATTACTTCCCCTTTTGCTTATTTTTATTTTCTAAAATTATTTTTTATATTTATTTTACATATATAATGGTGTCACTTGGAATTCCAGGTGCTCCGTTTATGCAGATTTGCTTTGGATGTGCAGGTGGAGCACCACGGCAACCATTGCACTATTGCAGGTATATCCAGCGATTGTGTCATCGTCCCTCCCCTTGGCATCACCCCTGAAGATGACCCTAGCTGCTGATGAGCCGCGTGAGCTTCATCCTCCTCTGCCCGCCGCCCGTCCCTGTTATCTCTTTGTGAGGAGCAGCTGCCTGTTGGCAGAAGGGGATTTTGGTCTTTTTTCCTGTTATCTCTCTCTAGTGATTTGCCTTTTTGCTAGCGGATTTGTCACTGTCCCCTCCGTTCTAGCCCAGTGTGCCACACTTTTCACATGCCGCCATATGGCCTGCTGTGGCATTTGCTGCTGGAGGTTACGGAGTGTCTACAAGCCACTCAGAGACCGAAAATCTGCAAACTGAACAGAATTCTGAATCGATGCGTCGTTTGAAGAGCACATCTCGATAGCAGACGCCACGTCACGAGGGCAGAAGTAACATGAGGCTGGTGTAACGCGCCGAGAATCAGCACTGGGCTGGCACCAGTAGGTGGACGAACTGGCCTTACTGGGGATGGTCCGAGTCACTCATTCATCCCTTTATCAAGTCAGTCAGTTGATTCGTTCGTTCATCAGTTTGTTTGCTAGTTTATTCAGCTGTTCATCTGTGTGGCCTTTCATTCATTCATTTATTCATCTATCTATCTATCTATCTATCTATCTATCTATCCATTCATCCCTTCCTTTGTTCAAACATTTGTTCATTGACTTACTGTATTCACTCATTTGCTTATCCCTTTATTTGTCTGTTGGTTCCTTCATCAATATCTTCATCTGTTCACTTGTCCGTTTATTCAGGATGCTATTTAAATATTCCTATTGCCCTTTCATTTGTTTGCCTGTTTATTCGTCTCTGATTCCTCCACCCGCTCCAGTATTAGTGCATTCATTCTTTCATTTGGCAGTTCATCTGTCCATCCCATTTTTCATTTATCTGTGCATGTTTTTGCCTCTTTGATTGTGCATTCATTCACTCATCCATCCACTACTTCACTCATTTGTTCTCCATTATTACATTTTCATCTATTCATTCATCTGCCATTCACCCATCAAACTTCTTTCTTCCTTTGTCTAGGCATTCATTTCTTTGTCTGTTCACTCATGAATTCAGCCATCTGCCCATTCATCCATTCTGTCTTTTGTTCATTCACTCTTTCATGTTGCCATTCATCCATCCACTCCATTGTTCAGTCTGTTAATTCTTGGGTTCATTTGTTCTCCGTTTTTTAAGTTGTTCTCCCTTTCATCTCCCCACTCCTTTGTTCATTGATCTGCACATTCATTTGTCCGTCCATTCATTCATTCACTCCATTTTTACGTTGTTCATTCAGCTATCTACCAGTAAACACATTTGTTCATTATTTAATCATTCATTCATTCATACACGCTCCATTGTTCATGTGTTCATTATTCATTTATTTCTTCAGTCATTCATTTATTGACACTCCATTTTTAATTCGTTCATTCATTCATTCATCCATCTACCAATAAGCACATGTCTTCCTTATTTATTCATTCATCTGGCCGTCTCCTTATTCACCTTTCTTTATTTCTCTGTCCATTCTTTCCTCCTTTTATTTGTTCAGTTTCTGGTTTGTTTGTTCATTCATCTTTTCTTCCATTGATTTGTCTCTGAATTCACTCATTTGTTGTTTTATTCATTCATTAGTTGTCTGTTCCTTCCTTCCTTAATGTTTTCATTTTTATTTGTTTAGCTCTTAATGTTAACCCCTCTGTCGTCTTGCCCAGGGTTGTGTTTTTTTTTTTTTTTTTTTTTGCCCAGTGCTACCAGGGTGGACTGCAGCCTCCCACCACCCAGGCATCTTCATGGATTGATGGGTCTGCCCAAATGCAGGGTCCTGAAACCCCCCTCTATTGGCCCAAATGGCTCAAGCAGCCTGTTGGGGGCGCCAGAGAGCCAGGGGGCTTACAAAAGTCAGAGGTGATTGGGCTCTTCTATCGACTTCTTTATTGCCGTCCTGCATACACACAGCGACAGGTTTTGTTGGTAGGACGCGGCTTCAAGGCAGAATACTTAAAATAATTAATAAAATAAACCGAATAAGTCTAAAAGACCGCAGCAATAGGACATCATCAAGTCCAGAGTTTTTCTGAGGAAGTACGCCTGCAGAGACCAGTGATCTGTCTGTGTGTGTGTGTGTGTGTGTACCCGCAGGGGCAGATGGACTTCACAGCTCTGGGGACAAAGCTGTCTTTCAGCCTTCTGGTGGTCCTTATGAGTTCAGAGTCGGGGGGTTCAGTCCTCCTTCATCCACACAAGTCCCGTATTCAAGACCACCTGCCCGCCTAGCAGAGGAGCCATAAGAGACTACAGACTTGTGGGTGCTTCACCCTCATGAACGAGTCTGAGCCGAGCCCTTCCTGTGTCTTTGTGGCCCGATTAGCGCCAGTCGCCTTGCCCACCTGAGTGTCTGTCGGCCTTTCTGTGATGGACGCTGCACCTCGTCCCACTTAAGAGTGAGTGCGCCGCACCCTCTCCCCTTTGACTGCACATTTTCTTGCTTCTGCGGCTTCTCCTCTTTGGGGGCAGTCGTGCCCACCCACGTTTCTCAGTCTGCTGCTTGTACGAATTTGCCCTCTTAAGCCGATGCCATTTCCTGGTGTGCGTCCACCGCAAAGAGCCTTCCAAAAAAGCTGATTGATGGCCTGCATGGGTAACAAAAGGGCGCTGCGAAATGAACGGGCAGCCTCTGTGCCAGAGCATGCTGGGTGGCTGGTATCTGTTCAAGTGCTGACAGCGATTGTATTGGCGCGATACCAGTACCTTGTAGGGTGGCTTCCCATCCGCAGCTCCATTTCCTTGTAAATGCCAAGTGCACTATATAAAAGGTTGGAGTGGTGTGCCCATCTGCAGCTACTAATAAAGCCAATCACTGTGCTGTGCCACTGTAAAGTGCTGATGCCAGTTAGACGCTGTGAGGGTGGCCAGCTCCCATTAACCCAGCAGGTGACCCTTCCTGTTTTTCTGAACTCACCGCCCCATTCATCTGCCCCCCTCTCTTTGCCCCCTTTTCAGGCCCTTGGCACTCTCCATTCTACCCGCGCACCACTTCTCCCTGAGACGCCCTTAATAAAGCCTTTCGGTTTCTCTTCATGTGTCTGTTGCTGCAGGCCTGGCACCGTTTCATTAGCCTTTCCTGGAACTGCCATCATCCTGCATGCTGGGGGGCGGCACACAGGAGTGCATATCGTAACCAGCCGATTTATTAAGGACCCCCGGGGTGTGATGTGATGTCACAGTGTTGAGCAGCAAGTGCAGCCTGTCACCGCCACGGTCTGTCCTGACTTTGGATGTCTCCGTGTCTGGCTGTGAAATGAGGATGATGGGCATCTTCATCGATTACGTGCACGTTCTCACGAAAAGGCGACTGAGGACGAAGACCGCGTTCCATTTATATAGCGCCTTTCAAGAAACTCTGAGCGCTTTATGCAGACAAAGGAGGGCAGCATCCAGCTTTCACCAGCAGGTTCACCACACATCAGCTGTTAGGTGGCGAAGGGTGAGAGTGCGAGTTAGCCAATTAGGGGCAGGGGATGATTGGGGGCCAGAATGACCAGGCTGTGACAGGGCATCGGGGTGCACCCTCCTCTTTACTGATGATGCCCAGGGGTCCTTTATTGACCACACCGAGTCGGGACCTCGGTTTAACGTCTCATCCGAAGGACTGTGCCATGTTTAAAAGATGGTGTCCCCGTCACTGCACTGGGACTTTGGGATCCACGTTCAGCGCACAGGGTCAGCGCCCCCTGCTGGCCTCACCAACACCTCCTCTTCTAGCAGAAACCTAAGCTGCTTCTATGATGGCTGGGCCTGAGCAGGTTTATCTGCAGGTGGGCTTCCTACTCTAAAGTGCAGGTGGGACCGCTGGTGAATATATGTCTGTGTATATGTATATAGAGTATATATTTATATATATATATATTTAGATGATAGATATGAATACATGTGTGGGTCTGTATGGATCGATATATAATGTGTGTATGTAAACATATAGAAAAATACATATGAATACGTGTGTGTAGATATATAGATAGATAGACAGATATATAAAAACATATAGAAAAATACATATGTGGGTCTGTATGTGTAGATATATATAGTGTGTGTGTAGATATATATATATATATATATATATATATATATATATATATATATATATATATATATATATATACTGTATATATATATACTGTATATATATATATATATATATATGTGTATTTTTTTGTGTGTGTATATATGTGCCCATATATATATATATAAATACATGAATATGAATGTGTTTGTGTGTGTGTGTATATTAGGGATGCACCGAAATGAAATTCTTGGCCGAAGCCGAAGCCGAATAATAATGAAATGCTTGGCCGAAGGCCGAATACCGAACGCGGTGTTTCGCATTTTTTTTCCATTTATTTTGCCAATTTTTCACCATTACAATAATTAAATAGTAAAATTTGCTTTTTACTATTTTGTGTTGCTTTTCAGAGAAATAAATCAAATAACAAAATACAATTTCAAAATATTTATTTAACACTGAACATTTTTTTAACATTCCAGCAGATATTATACAAACAAAGCACAATATAACTTAAAATAAATAAATTAGTAAAATAAAAATATTTTTATTTGGCCATCTTTGAAGCCCCCCTTCTTGAATAGCCTATGTTAGGCCTATAACTGACTGCTGAAAGAATGTAACTCTGTATGTCTACAACAACAAATGTGCATTGAATAGTGCAAAAATGTGGATGAACCCACAACAAATGAATAACTGTCCTAGACATAAGCCTACTTAGCCTACTTCTTCAGGAAAAGTGGCAGGTTCTTCTTTATGAAAAGTAGCTTCTCTGCTTTCTCACATGAAAGTCGGTTCCTCTTCTCATCGATGACATGAGATGCAGCACTAAACAGTCTCTCGCTGTCGGTGCTTGTGCATGGAGCAGACAAGTACCTGCAGAATAGTTGAAATTTTTATTGCAGTTTTCTGACAGTTGCTCATTTCAAAACGAACAATGTCTTCAAGATAATGAAATGGTTGAAACCCAGTGTAGGCCTACTATTTTACTACACTGAAAATAGTTACATTTTCACAAAATACATAATATAAAATATAGGTAGTAACACTTTACAATGTTTCCTTTTGTTAACATTATTGCATTAACTAACAATGAGCAATACATTTGTTATGGTATTTATTAATCTTCGTTAATGTAAGATAATAAAAAATATTTAGTTCATGTTAGTATAAGTGCATTAACAATTTTAACAAATAGGCCTACCACTTTTGATACTTTTTAATTCAAAAATTAAAATAATACTGTATTAGTAAATGTTAACATTAAGATTAATAAATGCTTTTAATAAGGGTTTTTCATTGTTAGTTAATGTTAAAAATAGAAACTACTTATAAAGTGTTACCATAATCCAAAATATAAATAAAATCTTAAATTAATTTCCCATAGCCTACCTGCGTGCCATCTGCCAGGTCGGAAAGCGGCCTTGATTGGTCCTCCAAAATTCGAGAGGGTTATTGCTCCTGGGGATGGGGACTTCTGAGAGATAACCATCTAACTGTTGAGCGGTTGAGCTTGTCCTCTGTCTTGCAAATGGGTTATTCTCTTGGAGGATCTCATCGAACATGTCAGACAGCGAGACTGTGCGGCTCATCTGTAGTACGAGCCCGTTTACTCTCTGCGCTGTTTTCATCTCCTGCGCTGTGCATCACCTGACCGTCTCCATCACCTAGCGGCTTTCCCAAATCCAACTCGGCCTGGATCATTTCTCGTGCGCAGCTTTTCCCCACATCCAAGTAATGATCTTTATATCGTGGATCAAGCACAGTCGCGATGCAGTACAGGGGTTCTGAGTCCGCCTGACTAAATCGTGTGCTGACAGCTTCCAAGAGCGCACTTTTAGTTGTTTTAACTCCGTGGTCTGTTTCAGCCTCTTTGTTTAAAAGACGTTTAGTGCTGCAAGTAAAGGTATGACGTCTGCCACAGATGCATCAGATGAGCTTATCTCTTTGTTATCTGCTCAAAGGGGCGAGAGAGAGAACGTTCTCGATTAACACCCACTGGTATGCGGTGAATGTCGCGGCAGGTCATGATCTGCTATGTATGTAGCCAAGACTCGCTTTTGCAAAAGGCTTTCCAGCATATAATATGTACTGTTCCACCTTGTGCTCACATCTTGTTGGAAACGATTTTGTGGCGTTCGAACTGTTCTTGGATAGATTGTAGGCGCATAGGCAAGCGGTGAATGTTTAAAATGGCCAACAATTTTCCTGCCTATCGCTATCACATCTGCTATACTGCGCTGACTCAACAATCCCTCGTTGACCGCCAGTTGAATTGTGTGTGCCATACACCGTATGCCTTTCAGATCACTATCTTCCATGGCTTTAGCCATATTTCTTGCGTTGTCACTGACTACCGCATGCACTTTAGATCGGTCGATCGCCAAGTGTCAAACATGTTCTCGGATATGGCTACAGCTGTATGGGACCCTCTAAACTCTTGTGAGTGAAGCACAATCTTTTGTAGCTTGAAATCTGTGTCGATCCACTGCGCAGTTAAACTCAGCATACTGGTGGGGCTCACATCCGAGCTCCAAATATCAGTCGTGAAGCTGAGGGCTGCAATATCTGTAGCCAAGAGCTCATGGACGTGAGTTGAAACGACGTTATACATCTCAGGTAAGCACACCTGAGAAATGCCGTCTACTAGGCATGGTGTAACGGGCTCAATATGGTCTATAAGAAATCCAACATCCTCTACAACAGAGAATGGTTGATCATCCAATGCGATGAATTCCATTATCCTTTTAGTAATACCTTTAGCTTTGGCACTGTCATTGGCAAACTTTTTGCCTTTTCTAAGAAGTCAGCCACAGATGGAGTGGGTGTCTAGGACTGGGAGAGCTACTTTCCTTTTCGCTGCTGCTGTTGCCGTGTCTTTCTCGTACTCTGCATGATGTTCGGGGTGTCTTGATTTTAAGTGATAAATTAAACTTGAAGTGCTGTATGTTTTGCAGAACCCCTCTGGACAATTCAGCAGAACAGTGTCTGCCGTTTTTGCCTCTTTCTCTGACGCTTTAAAGTGCTTCCACACTGCTGACATTTTTGCTGCATAAAGCGCGGCCTCTCACTCTACGCGGGTTACTATTTGATCGCGTCATTCGTCATTGTTCGGCAAAATTTATTGCCTTTTTACTTATTCGGCCGAACACCGAAAGTGCGGTTTTCGGCCGAATAATTTCGGTTGCCGAACATTCGGTGCATCCCTAGTGTATATGCATGTCTTATGTGTGTGTGAGTACGGCGCACACACCGTATGTCCCATATGTCTATTTATCTTGACAGCAATGACTTCAGCACCAGCAGTAACGCTAATGTGGGGTCCCAGTGCAGTTCTCTGGACACACATTTAGATCCAGTAAGTCGCCGCCACTCGTCTTTGCTCTTTAGAAGCACTCACACCAGGCACTTGCACAGACGTGAGGAGAACCTGCCAACTTAAAATGGAACACATCCCATCTGCGACTTGAACCCGAGTCCAAGCCACCTGCTGCTCCACTGTGTCCCTGTCTGTGTATGTCGACTGTCCGGTTTTCCTCCCACATCCCAAAGAAACTCGGATGACCGGGATTTGTGGCAGCTCTAAATTGTGCCCCTGTGTGTGGTGTGTGTGCGCCCGCCCGATTGTTTCCTTGCCACCTTGTGCCCAGTGCTGCCAGCCTAGGCAGTGTTGATAATGGATGGACGGTTTACTTTCACGCTGTTGTCTGTATTGCGCCTTACAAAGCCCCTCAGTCCTTGATTTGCTGCAGTGTTGCTTGCGGTTGGCATCGCCCTGAAGGCACAGCCACTATGTTAAAACGCTGGCAGTGAGTAGTGGTCTTTATTCCAGTCCTGCGCTCCAATAGAAAGACAAAGTGGGGGGTGGTAGACTGTATGGAAATTCGCACCTCTGATTTATTGGCTGTGTGCCTCTTGGTAAGCCTTGGCGTTTTCTTGCTGATAGATGACATTTCAGAGGCTCTCGTGCCCCCCAGTTTCCCATCTGTTCTCAATCTGCTCCATCTTGACACCAAAGCTTTCAGGCATTTGTGTGCCGGAATGCCAGGATCTAAGAATGCTAAGGAAGCCATTAATGTGACGGCACTCTACAGATCCTAGCGGAGGATTGGCACGTCTTTGATAGCCCTGTGAGTTTGTGTGTGTGTACCAGACAGAGGAGATAAATGATCCATCTGCGTAAGTATGGGGGGCTCTGAGTGTGTGTATACGCTGAATATCTAAATACTGACGTGCTGCACGGGCATGAGTTACAGTAAGTAAATGGATGTTACGACACTTGAGGGAGGACGTGTAAACATCAGCATTAGGAATATATGAAGTATACGGAGGAGCAAGCGAGCAGACGCTCAGTAAATGTCATCAGATTTGCATTTTGCAAAGGTACAATTTAGAAGTGTCGATGTTGCGTGTCGTGAATGGCAGATTATATACAATTAAGTGACACGTATGCATTTAAATATTTGATGGATGGAATATGAAAAACTAAAATTAAGATGTTCAGGTTGAATATGGAAATAGAATTAAATCTATTTGTGTATGCAGTATAAAGAGTTGTGTGTGTAGAATATCGCCATAGCGGCCAGCGTGTCTCCTATATAGTGCCTTTTCTATCCTCGTGTCTGTCTATTGTGCTTTGTCTTCGCTTATTAAAGTAACTTGTACAAATACGAGACAATGTGACAGTGAGGCGGTAAGCGCGACGGAGAGCAGCTGATGCCAGACAACACGTTTGCAGTGGCTCATGGGTAGTTTGAGCACAGCGCCCTGCCATTGGTCAGGTGAACATGGCCGCTCCGCTGCTGACCCCCGACTCCTCCATCGTGAGATTTTTTTTTTTGCTGTTCTGTGACCCCGATTTGCTTCTGGGCAGCACGGCCCCAGAGTCCCGGGTTCAAATCACTGTCACCTTCTCCCAGTGTCCGTGTGGAGTTTTTCCAGTCTGCTTCTCCGGTTTCCGTTCCAGTGTTTCAGGCAGCATGACCGAGACCTCCCGTTTGGGGGTCACTTCCTGTGTGCTGCCCACCTTTGCACTGAGCTGATTCGGGCGGATGGAGCGGTTCAGGTGAAGAGGGGTTAACGGTTTCGTATTACGGCGCTCGCGGTCCTCCGGGGGGCCTTCAGCCGCATCTCCCTCCATCAGACATTCAGATCTCGCCGTGAGGACGGTGGCCGTTGGCTGTAATTCGATGACTCAGCTTGTGCGAGACGGGATGTTGGTGGACGTGCAGCTCCAAGGCCTCCATTTCTCAGCGTCTAATTAATATTTACATATATGGACTGAGGTGCCATTGATTAATCATTAGCCCGTGAAGGGCCATTGCTCTGAGATTTATTTGCTGTTCTTCTGACTGCAGAGTCTCTCGCTTTGCTTCATTGTCGTGTTGGCCAGGCCGGCGTTCGAGAGGGGGACGAGAGCCGACTTGTGGGCCTGCGGTAGCTGCCGCTGCCTTCCTGACTGTGATTGCATGCGCCTCAGGTCCGTGTTTGTGTTCTCACTGCTTTACCTCGCAGTCGTCCTCGAAAAACGCGGCTTTTAGCTTGTTGATTGCAAATAGGCTGTTGAAAAACAAGCGGCGAGGGGCTCATTAGCTCAAGTAGAAGATGAAAATGTGGAGGTTAAAGAGAGAAGGCTGCTTCTAGTAGAAATTTCACAATGGCCGCAGTAATTGGCTTCTGGCAGTCTGAACTGCCCTCTATTGATGTGAGGGGGGCCTCGCCTCGCGGCGGAAAGCCAGATGGCACTTGGGCCTTCAGTCGGGCAACAGAACCAGCCTCACCCTTCTCACAGCCCACCTGTACCACCGCAGAGCCAAGGGGTGCCAGAGACCCTCCCAGTGGCCTCACAATGACTCGGTCACCCTCACTTAAGGAGGAAACCCCCCCTCTGGGGGTCCAGGGAAGACCCTATTAGACATGGGGAGGACGTGCAGTGGCCACACAGACCACCCTGCTGCTGCCGCCTCCGCAGCCAATCGCTTCAGGCTCTTGTTTGGGTTTGTTCACACAGCAGCAAATCAAAATGGTACAATACGGCAAATATTCCGAAAAATGAAAGTGTATGCTCGATAGCTACTGACTTTATGGGCGATGTCTTATGAACAGAAGCTGTCACGGTACGTGCATTGATAAGTGTGTGAGTATAGGCGCATACGTACTGGCGTGGCGTGTGATTGTGTGTGCGCATTAAATGTATGTGCTGTGTGTGTGTGTGTGTTCTGTGCTGTAAGTATATAAGGTATAATTAAAATATGGTGTGACACTATAGACAGGTTATATACTGTGTGCGTAATATATATAATATATAATATCTAATAAATATATAAAGACAAGACACCATCAAAGGCTTGGGACACGTCAGGCTGCCCATTTAATGTTGGTAACTCACGCTGATTAAACAGTGATGCGCCTTCACCCAGCAGACAGACTGGAAAGGGTGGGGTTAGAGGCGGGGCTAAGGCTCCTATCGTGAGTCTTCCAGTAGGAAGGGTTTAGCTTCCGGACCCCCTCAGCTCTGTGACTGAGTTGCCCCATTGAACAGCGAATTGAATTGCAGGTTTGTGTCACATGATGTACACAGCAGAAAGTCTGAGAAGGGTTTGGGTTGTGACCCGCAGCATGTGCTTTACAAAGGTAAACTGAAATAAAAAGCTGAATATACAGGTACAGTGTGTTTGTGTGTATTATGGGGTGCCATATATGTATATAAAGTCAATTTTGAATAAATAATAATAATTCTTTACATTTATTTGGCACTTTTCTCATTACTCAGATCACTGCCCACGCAGGTAGGACCCGGGATTTGAACCCACGATCTGTGAGGCAGCAGCGTCACGACTGTGCCAAATAAAATGTGCGTCTGAATAAAGAAAGTCTTCAAAGTCTCGGTATATAAAGTCGGAATCAGATATACTCTGAATTGACGCGTATGTTTACTTTACTCTGAATTCATAAAACCGCAGTGTATTCAATATATGTTTAGACCCCTTATGTACTATGTGTGTGTCTAATATTCATAAAACCGGCAGTGTATTCAATATATTTGCTTTTTCAACACCCCATAATATATGTGCTTATGTGTGTGTCTAATATATATATATATATACTGAATATACACACACATACCAACCACATGCATTACCTGGTAGGTAACCACCCATACAATCAGATCAGGACTCGGACAACAGATGCTACGAGTGTGTGTGTGTGTGTGTGGGGTGTCCGATGGGCAAATGTATTTTTACGTATATGTCAAATTTGAGTAAATTCTGAATATAAAATGTCAGTCTTGGATATATATATATATATATATATATAGTACTGTGCAAACGTTTTAACCTGGTGTGAAAAAATGCTGTAAAGTACAATGCTTATTCAAATATAAATTCTAATTTTGTTTTTTATTAATTTACAAAATGCAAAGTGTAGCTAACAGAAGAAAAATCTAAATCCAATCCATTTTGGTGTGACTACCCTTTGTCTTAAAACCAGTGTCAGTTCTTTTAGGTACAGTTACACAAAGGCAGGGATTTTGTAGGATTATAGTCAGGTATATGATTAATCAATTATATCAGACGGATGCTGCTGATCATCATTTTCATATGTAGGTTGAAACAGAAACCGCTGTGTTGTGTAGGAGAGTAAAAACTGGGTGAAGAACAGCCAAACTCTACTAAAAAGGTGAGGTTGTGGAAGACCGCTTCCTGTCACAGGTAATAAACGCACAGCAGCAAGGCACAAGGTAGTTGTACAGTATCAACAAGGTCTCTCCCAGAATTTCAAAGCAGACTGACATTTCAAGATGTGCTGCTCAAGCTCTTTTCAAAGAAGCACAAAGAAATGGTTAACGCTGAAGATTGTAGGTGCAGTGGTCAGCCAAGGAGTCTTGCGGCAGACACATCATGCTTACTTCCCTTTGAAATCTGAAGATGTCCAGCAGAGCAATCGTCTCAGAACTGGCAGAAACCTGTGGGACCCAGATACACCTGTCTACTACCCAGAGAAGTCTGACCAGAAGAGGTCTTCATGAAAGAACTGCGGCCAAAAAGCCATACCTCTGACATAGGACTCTCCAATGCACAAAAGCATAAGAACTCAATGCAGAAAAATGGCAGCAGGTGCTCTGGAGTGATGAATCAAAACTTCAAATATTTGGCTGTACCAGAAGGCAGTTTGTTCACTGAATGACAGGACAATAATGAGGGTCTTCCGGCAACAGTGAAACATGGTGGAGTTTCCTTGCAATCATGGGGCTGCATTTCTGCAAATGGAGTTGGGGATTTGGTCAGGGTTAATGGTGCCCACAATGCTGAGAAATACAAGCAGATAATTATCCATCATGCAATACCATCAAGGAGGCATCTTATTGGCCCCAAATTTATTCTGCAGCAGGACGAAAACCCCAAATATCCAGCCAATGTCATTAATAACTATCTTCAGCGAAAAGAACAAGGAATCCTGGTATAAACCACACCGAGCCCTGATGTCAATGTCATTGAGTGTCTGGGATTACATGAAGAGGCCGAAGGGTTTGAGGCGGGCGACATCCACAGAAGATCTGGGGTTAGTTCTCCACGATATGTTTGGAACAACCTACCTGCTGAGTTCTTCAAAATCTGTTCGTAAGTGTACCTAGAAGAATTGACGCTGTTTTGAAGGCAAAGGGTTGTCACATCAAATATTAATTTGATTTAGATGTATTTTATGTTCATTCTCTTTGCATTGTTAATTAATAAAAAAATTAAGTATTAACACTTCTGTCTGTGTAAGGATTCTTAGTTTACAGCATTTTTTCACACCTACCTAAAACTTTTGCACAGTACTGTGTGTGTATATAATATACTATATTCACATTTTCAGTGTATATATTTATATTCTTTGTGTATTCAATATATTTGTCTACTTTGCACCCCATGATTAATGCGGATGTGCGTCAACACTCTGAGCCTGCATTGAGTGACGAGTGCTTTATGAAAGTAAACTGAATGTATGTGTAGTTCACACTGTGTGTGTGTGTGTGTTCATTTGTTTGCGTTTTCAGGTAAGGAGGACCGTCGTCTTTTTATTTTTCAGTCAGGTCGTCCTTGTCACAGATGGTCGATTGTATCGATCAGCACATACAGGTGAGGATTTCCCAGGACTCTGTCCCGCTGCTCTTGGTGACCCCCACCACCCATACGCCTGTAAACAGAACACACGTTGATACTCTAAAAGGCCCAAACTGTTTATGATTTGCTGCTTTTATCCCTCCAACCTCCTGGCCTCGCATGTGACCTTCGGCAACAAGATGTACGCCATCGGCTGAGCTGTCTTTTATCTGCGCAGCCTCAGCTCTGTCGATTCCTTGTGCCCGCAGCCGCTGGTATGCTTGACACTTCTGCTGTGTCCTCCGTGAAGGGGGTCTCATTTGGTTACAGATGACCGTTTAATGGGTGCCATTACTGGCCCACTCCTAATTGTGTACACAGAGTCTAGACAGTGCAGTCCTCGTCTTTCATTGGAGTTCCTAGCCTTACCTCCCAGCACAGACGATTCCAGTTTGTTTGAGGGGGCGCCATGGCTCGGGAGTCCTGCCTTTGCGGATCCCAGTGAGCGTTTAAAAGGCACCACTGGTTCTGCACCATTTCATGTCTTCCTTCAGCACCCCCCACCGCTCTGATTGCCTCGCAGCGCACGCCGCGCTAAACGTTAGTCTTGAGAATTTGTAACTCATTATGTTTGTCCAATTAAACACTGAGACTTGCAGCGCTGCGGGCTTTGAGGAGATCATTTCAAAATGCTGGCTGCGGCTCCCACAGTGTGGTTCTCGGTTTTGAGTAATTAGGGATTTGTCATTGGGACCCCAAAAAAAAAAAAAACACCACCAGGGACTTGTTTATGTAGCCGTTTCCAAGATGCGACTCGCCCGCTCCTTCGAATTGGACCTCGGAGGTAAGAGGTGTCCTGAACGGTGAGCCCGCAGGTAGTGGGCAGGCTTTGACAAGTGGCCTCCTGCGACTAGAAGACCTCCGCTCCGTTGTCTCTTTGAAAAATGAGAGCCGAGGCCGATGTGACTTAACGCTGTCAAAAGCTGACTTTTGCGCTTTTGGTGAATGTCCTGACTGCGAGGTTAGAATTGCACCACTCTGTCTCTCTCGGCCATGGTTTAGGGGGAAGGATCAAGTGGCCCAAGCTTGGCCTGGTTTGACATATGCATTGAGATACTCGGAAGAGGTTCAATGTAATATAATCCAGTTCATGGTCATGGGGGGGAGCCTATCCAGGCCGAGTTGGGTTCAAGGCAGGAAACGTGCCTAGGTGGGACTCCCAGAGCCCACTTAGGGAGGCAGACACACACACACCCACCTACTCACACTCGTACTGGGCAAATTGGGAAATGTCCAGTCAGCATGTCTTTGGGAATGTGGGAGGAAACGCATTTAACACAGGGAATTCAATATGGCTTCTTGTGTCCCTTAGATCACTTAGATCCAAATATTCATTTTCCACAGTTTCTATCTATCATATAGTGCCATTCATATCTCTGTACATATGATTATTAATTAGTACCTTTCTTGTCTTTCTGTCAGTCATCCATTTGTGTTTTGTCTCCACTTATTAAAGTTGCTGCTGTTTCCTGCTCATATAATCTGTTCTGTTTTTAGACCCCAATATTCTTTTTTTTTTTTTTCCCCGCCCTTTTCAGACCCAATTTTTGTTTTTCTTGTCCTTTCTGACTTAGATACTTTATTAATCCCAAGGGGAAATTCACAAATTCACATTGACTTGTCGCTCCCCTCCTATGATCTGAAGTTTTAATGGTTAATCAAGTTGTATTTTATCTTCTTTGTTTTTTCTTCTCCCTGGCTGGTCGGCTCTCTCCTGCTCTCACTGCCTCACTCAGTCATAAATAAAGTTTTCTTGAAGTTCGAGGACTTCCAGCACATCTGCTGTCCATTCTTGACTTTCAAGACGTTTGTGGCTCTGAGCGTCACTCGAGCTGATCCTGCGCTGCTCTTTTTAACTCTTAGTGATCCGCTGAGATCGCAGACTTTGGGTGTTTGGATTGTTTGACAAATCGGTTAATGGCGTTGCATGAATGTTCCCACGTTGCCCCCTCGTACCCTGATGGCGGAGGACTGGTGTTTTCCTCGGGTGCTGGTCTTTTTAAAGCACCACACGCAAACTCGGATCGTTTCTCTTTTTTTCGATCTGCTAGAGAGACCTGCGACATGACTGACAAACGGCAGACTCCACTGCTGCCCCTTTTACCGAAGATGCCACCTCTAAACGGGCAGATTGGCCCAAATTCACGACTGTTGCTGTCCACAGCAGGGGTAGGGGCGCTTTTTTTGCGGTATTGCCTGGCAGCTTTTTGTGGTTTACTGCGTATTGCAGAGCGCCGTTCGCTTCATACTAACCCTCCCCGCCCAGAACACACACACACACACACACACACACACACACACACCAGCTGTTTTTCCAATCCAATCTGCTGAGCCGTAGATTACAGTCTACCAGCTGGGAGTCCCAGCTTCGGCTGCTCCACGCTATATAAGGCCCATCCTGCACACGTCTCTAGCCAGACCTCAGAAGGGTGTGAAAGGTGCTGTGGATTTCTCTAAGTAGATGTCAGATAGATATGAAAGGCGCTATATTAGGCAGATCCTGTGCCTGTCTCTAGCAAGTTGTTTGATAAATAGCTCAGCTTGTTAGATCAGTTTGGGGTGGACATTTGTCACTTAACTGCCGTTTGATGGCCACATGAAGGTTTCCTTGTACTGTTGTCTATAATGCTGTGCTGTGTAACCAATTGAGTGGCCTCCATCTGCCAGTTGGTACAGTACTGCTGGCCGGCGTCGGGATGTAGTGCCCCCCCCAACCACACTCTGAAGGAGCATAGCTCATACAGACAGACGGCTGCAGCTTCACCATGCGTCTGACCAAATCTTGGTCCAGTGCTGCTGTATTAAGCACAGGCTGTCATGGATCTCCATCTCTGTCTACATGTGGTGCTCACCGTCACTGTGAGATACTCAGATTCGGTTTTGGTCTTTACATTTTTATTTGGCATAGTTTTTTTTTTTTTTTTCTGCCAAGGTGTGCCAGGCTGAAGTTAAACTTGGATTTGGGTTTATGTGAAGAGTGTTTAATTGGGTTACAGTGCCAGGATAGAAAGTCTGCTCATGTTATCTAATTCTGAAATCTTGCTGTGAGTTAAACCGTGTTTGTAATCGGCGATCCAGACGGCCCCCTGGGCACGGCACGTATTCATTTTAGCATGACAAATGTTCACTGCGGCAATTACTGTGAGGTAAGGAAGTCGCCTGATCAACCTGAGCGCGGAGCCGAGGAAACAGCGGGCTTCATCTGAGCTGCAGCCCCCACCTACCTACATACATACATACATACATAGCATATGGAGTGTCTGACATAAATAATACACGTCAGTCACTCGGACATGAGTGAGGGCCTAATGCTCGTCTGTGCACATATACTTGTATATAGTTTGTGTTTAAATAAATATACAGTATATATATGTATATGTATATATGTATATGTATGTACTGTACAGAATACACACAATATACTACGCACATACATGATATACAATATATGTAAACACATTATATATATATGTATGAGTGAATGCAAAACACTTGTCTAAACATGTATGTGTATATGTAAATTATATATACATTAGTATACTGTACATACAAACTGTATACACACACAGATAACAGACAAGCCTTACAGTCATACATGTGTAATACACAAAAGAAATTTGACTTGTCTGTTATGTGTATGTATATATATATATATATATATATATATATATATATATATATATATATATATATATATATATATATATATATATATATATATACTGTATATAGAGAGAGAGAGAGATGTAGATACACATATACTGTATAGATGCATATTTATACACTGTATGTATAGTATGTGAGTGTTAATATAGAAATTCATATTTCTTGCCTGTATATATTCATAAGTAATTTAAATATAAATAAAGATGCAGTGCAGTTTATGTTCAGTACCAACATATATATGTATAAGTAATTTAAATATAAAAGTACAGTACAATATACTGTATATTCACATTACTGGGATCACATGATACACGTTTCAGATTGTAATGCCTTACTTTACAGATACACACATTGTACAGTACGTGTGTGTATTTAATTTATACAAATGAATATTTCAATTATTCCCATTGTACATGTGTATTATATCAGCACGTCTCCGGTGGGCTCGTGGCTCACTATGGTGGTCCTGATGTTCTCTCCTGTCCTCGGGCTGTTGGTCCTCTGCAGGTTCCTCGACCCATTTGAACCCCTGCTCAGGCCCATGTCTCCAGTTTGATTGCTTGGGGGGCGCCGATTCCACATTGGAGGTCTTGCCTTGGCTGTTTTGAAACAAGTAGGTAGAATTTGGGAGGATTCCCTGAAGGCCTGAGGCTGATGTCTGTTGTAATGGATGAGTTAAGTGGGGTTAAACCTTTTAAAGATGGGCTGTCAGTGTAGGACCACCGAGCACTGCTGTCTCAAAGGGGGGTGGAGGCCGAGCCGCTGACCTCGGTGAGCCAGGACCGGCCGTGTGAAGCAGGTGGACATCGAGAAGGGCAGCTGGCGTGGCACGTCGGCCTGACCCCGATGGCATCGTCTCATTTCAACTCAAGCCTGTGACATAATGGCAGGTAGAAAGAAGAATTTCATTATTTGACACTGGGGCCTTTGGGACGCTCGGAGCTTTGGATGGATTTATTTTATAACTTGGTGTTAAGTCTTAGATTTTTGTCTCTGGGTTTCCTTTTTTTATTACCATTCGGAGCTGCGCTCCCCTGGCTGATGAGTTCTAACACGTCGAGATGCTTGACTTGTCTTTGTAAAACGTTTCACATTCTGTTGCCTGTAGCTCCAGACGCACTCACGTTTTCTTTTGCTTCTTCTAATTTCAAGTGTAGAAAAGAAGTTTTGCTTCTGACCTCGTCTATTGACTCTGCCCAGTAATCCTCCCGGAGTGTTGGCGTATACTGGAGGAGAGTGGCATTAGATGCCTGTGTATTTATTTATTTAGTAATGGTATTCCTTATTCATCCATCACTGGATGAGGTAAATGCAGTGCGCTACTCAAAGATTTGCAAAGCTGCAGCAAGTCCGTGTGAAACAGAAACACTTGAACATCCAAGCCCGCCCACATCTGACCACACCCACCCCACAACGGTATAGCGCAGTGCTTCTTGAAGTTTTCTTTTCCTTATGACCCAATTTTTGTATTTTTTGTGTCTTCCAGCCCCAAAATAGACCTTCAGCACCAGGTTTCCCATGGAGAATTGCTGCTAACATGTGTCCCCTTGGTGGTCCCCCAGATGTGGGAAATCACTGACTCGGGTTGCAAGCTCCATTCCTCCATTACTTGAACTGCCCACACTGAGCCTTTTGCAGGACAAAGCACACCGTACATGACCAGTTATGGTACACAAATCGTACACAACCGTTTCCCATTAAGCAGAGCCTCGCTGCGGACCTCCAGAGCACAGCCAGTGACGTTTAGCAGCCCAGGTATTGATGTTCAAGGTGCACCTCGCACTCCGTTCTCGTGATGTATACTTACAATATGCGAGGAATCCCATGGCACCGGAACCACGGATGGCTACAGAAAACGGGCATCGCTGCCTTCAGTTCAACTCCTGCTGTCCCTTTACGGCGTCTGAACTCCTTCACATACCTACCGTACTCACGAGCACTTACTGGCTCTGCCCGATTCTGTTCAATTTCTGTATTTGACTCCAAGGCATAGTTTTGGAGCGGTGATTGGCAGTAACTCCTCGCCATTCTGGTGTCGTTGCTTACTTAGTTTACGTTCATTTTCAGTCTTTTAAGCTTTACCTGTTGAGTAAGTGAATTCTGCTTCGGTATGCAAATGAATAAGTCCACCTACGAGGGGCACTCCAGAAGTTCCCGGAAGCAGGAGAGTGAGAGATCAGATTGTGGTGTTGTGGGGTGACAGCAGGAGGTCCTGGTAGACGGGTGACAGCCGCAGGTCCTGGAGACGGGTGACCAACAGCAGGTCCGGGAGACGGGTGACAGCCGCAGGTCCGGTAGACGGGTGACAGCCGCAGGTCCGGTAGACGGGTGACAGCCGCAGGTCCTGGAGACGGGTGACCAACAGCAGGTGTGGCTTGGTTTCTGCGTGTAGCATTGTTTTAATTAACCATCCGAGTTAGACGTGTGCATCGCCATTCTGCGCAGTGTTGCGGTTCGAACGACGTGCCAACATCAAGTTCATCGGCTTCAGATGCGCTCGCGGCCGGAACTAGTCCAGACCTCTTGTAACTGGTCTACAGACCTGCTGCCATCTACCAGGATGCTGGACATTTTAGCAAGACGAGGATCCCAAACACGCAGCCAAGGAAACTCTCTGTTGGTTTTGGAGAATAAAGAAAATCAAGCTGCTGGGACAGTTCAGTCAATCAGCCGACTGGAATCCAATTGAAAATCAATGAAAAGAACTGGAGATCAGAGCTCATAGACGAGACCTCCGGACCCTTCAAGATTGGAAGGCCGTTTGAGCCCAAATCCCACCTGTGAGCAGCGCATGCGACTCGTTTCTCCGTCCAAGAGGCGTCTTGTATTCGATACGTTTCAGTATGCGTGTTCAAATCTTATTTCCTGCGTCATTCCACTTTATTACGCATAATTTAATTTACGGACTTATTTGTGTTGATTTCTTTGTACGTGTGGATTACTTGGGTTGTTACCGACGCCTGGTGAACATTTCATGTCTGTAGCCCCATTAGAAGTACGTTGGCGTGTTCAATACTTAAAGACCGGGCTTTAATGTCGATGGGCGTCTCTCGTGTCCAGTTCATCCGGGACAGCCAGGATGGTATAGCGGTCAGTGTGTTAATGCCTTATTATTAAACAGCACTCCTCCATCTTACCTGCATGTCCATCGTCTTCATTCAAGTGCGGCACACAAGTTAAAGCGACGGCAGGTGAAAGCTGATTGGTTGCTCTGTCCTAGCGTCCATTTTGTTATTTCTGATTTAACTCCATAATGGGATTAAAGTAATGAAAGGCTTAGATTTTCCCCGCTTTTTTAAATTAAAGGTTTTGCATGATTTTTTTTTTTTTATTTCTTTCTTTCTTCAGAGTAATTCCCATTTCCCACCGTTATGCGACCCCCTCGGCCCCCCGTTAAATCCCTCAACCCAACAAGAAGAGGAGAAAGGCCCGTCAAGCGCTGTCGCTGCCGACTCCTCTTGACAAATCCCCTCCTATTTTGTCATCCACCTGTGAGGCTCCCAGTGAAGGCGCAGACAATTACTTTGATTAAAGATGACAATAATAATATTGTAATAACGCGGACGGCGATTCAATCTGAAGTGACAGCTGCGGGTGATGTAAGCCGGCCTTGAAGGGGGGAACCAAAATGTTAATGTTGGATGTAATATGCGGTGTGATGGGTAACCAGTGGAGATTTGCTAATGGGGGAATAATATGATTAATTTTCAAAGCGTAGCCAGAGGCCCTGCCGGTAATAAATTCCGATTGTCTGGCTGTAAAGAATCCATAGATAGTGTGCAGTCAGTCATTAGGACCAATGAGGCGAGGACAGCCTGCCTGCCTGCCAGATTAACGCTTAGATACCCTGAAACGCCCCTCTGTGTGGGCCAAGTGCGCCCCCTCTGGGGAAACTGCTGCAGCTGCACTGATCTTCACAGTGTCACCTCGACTGGCAGCGGCTCTGGGTGACCACAAATAAAAAAAATTAGACCTGGGACATCCAGGTAGGAAACCTTAAAAGTCAAGTTTACAGCCCAGGGTGGTCCACTTCTCCTGACCACAGACAGATTGGAATGAGACTTGCTGCCTGGAGTTGCCACCCAGGAATGGCATTTACTGCCCTAGCAGGGCACTATTTAGAAACCAGAATGAGGTTTGCAGCCCTATAAAGAGAAGTGAAAGAGGGCCATACTGCCCAGAGCAGTCACCTTTGTGACCACAGGCTGATGGGAATGAGACTCACTGCACAGAGTGACCACCTTTATGTACATATAAAAATTAGAAGACCACCCATAGCCTAAGTGGCCACTGTGTGTCCCTGTGCAGAGCAGAAGAGGCTTACTGCACCTGGTGCCCACCATCTGACCACAGAGAAACTGGACAGAAGCAGCTTGGCCATCCCCACCCCTTCATTGTCACCACCAGCTCGGTGGTCACTTCTCTCTGGAGTTCCACTCCATGGCCTGGTGGCTAATCTCTCAGGAGTCTGCTTGCCCACCACCCCTTCAGCTTTTGTTCCTCCTCTAAACACTTAAGTGGACGCCGCGATAGATCAGCTCTGTCCATTGGCTGGCTTGTGGTTAGGCTCCGCCCCCTCATGACCTTGCACCGGATTGAGCTTGTCATATGTTGGTCATTAAGGGTCCTGCTGACCGAATGTGCAAATCAAAGGAGTGGGAATTCTTCAAGCAATCCCCTGAGGTCACCTCGGATTGTAAAAGGCGCTATACAGTATTATAGTAGTGGAGAAGGAATAAAAGACTGAGTGTGTCTGCCAGATTTGTCATTTACAAAACCCACAGGCCAGCACCGAGGGGACACATCTGTGCGCACACCCCCAGCCAAGCCCACCTGCTCCAAATGGTAGACATGCTGCATACAGAATTGATTTTCTTGTCTTCCGGCCCATAACTTGCCAATTAAGAGCAGAGAAGCTTTGCCAAAAATGATGAACTCATGGAGGATCAGCTGGGGCCGTGTCATCGTGAATTATGATTCTGTTCTGGACAAATCCGCACAATAAAGATGCACATTTCCTTTTAGAAATGAGCTTAGCGTGATTGACTTTAGGCAGATCGGAGTCCCAGGATGAACAAATACGACATGTCGATGAAAATGGGGGTTTTAGGGGTGGGCATCAGTCCAGACCTGACCTGACCTGACCTTACAGAAGTTAATGGATGGATGCAGATGTATAAGGCACTATATAAGTAAGCCCACACTGAGAATCCTGTGCCGATCGGCTTGTTTTTTTTTTCTCTGCCCTTCTTCCAGCCTGGCGGTCCTAATCCCGACCCTGCGGTATCTGCGCCGTGTCTCTTTCTCTCAGTAATATCAAACATCTGACATTTATAAGATTGTATTCTGAGCCTTTGCCGCCCCGATTTCTTTGACTGATGTTGTTAATCTTCGATGGAGGAACTCAGGATTAAAAGCTTAAATTGCAATCTGATGGATGTGTGTGTGAAGAAATGGTTTAGACCAGCGGGGAGGACTTGGACATCGGGCAAGGCAGCCTTCTCGTCTACTTATTAGTTCCCTGCTCTTCTGTAGCGCATTCACCGGCGTGTGCTGGGCAGCCATAACGACTGACGTCACCGATCATGCCCCAAGCCCACTCGGGCGGCTTTCCGTGATGTCCCACTTGTGAGTTTCTCACTTCTGTTCGCATCTGCTTGGAGTATGAAGTTAAACATGAGGCCGTGCAAAAGCAATTCCAGCTCAGCGCTTGCTTGGTTTTTCATGAAAGTAAAAGGGCAGCATTAAGCGGCCATCGCGTCACCCCGAATTAGGCGCGATCGCTGGCGCCATCAGTTGTCATTAAGAGATCTTGAACAGAGTAGTGGGCTTTGTTGCTTATTTATTTCATTATTCCTTCATTTATTTCAGTGACGCCACGCGCAGTGTGTGGAATGAGAACTGTCAATTTAACCCATCAATGCCGGGGGGCGGGCCTGTCTTTTGATTGGTGAATCGTCTGCTGGATCGAGCGGATTGACATATTCAAGCTTAGAAAATTGGGAATCCCGGGGCTCACATGTCTCGACCACCCCACCCTGATGTTTTTAACAAGCACTGCCACCTACTGATCAGGGCCACCGCCAGGCTGTCAGCGCCCGTGCTTTGTGCAGTAAGAGTAAATAGGGTTTTAGGTTTTGTCCACACTACGACATTTTGCCTCCATTTTCTCCTCTCGTTTACACTACATTGGTGTTTTTGACCTTCGAACATGACGTTTCGAAGACTCCCTCCAGAGATTCCGTTTATTTCTGAAAATGTCGACTCACAAACGACTGGCTCTTTTTGAGTGACTCTTCAGTGAATCGCATCAGTGGAGTTCACCGGGGGTGCTAAAGCGTGCGCATGGCTCGCGTGGTGATGTCAGCGTCTTTCGTTTCGCTGCCGTTGCTAAGAAAGTTTAAAGCGCAGGTAAGTGTGGGAAACGCCCAACTCGTGAGCCGCTGCCCAAGGATCAGTCTTAACGATTGTCGTCCCTTCGATTCGTGAACAAGTCTCGCGGGTCTCATTCCTTTGATTCGCGAACGAATTCGTTACCCGTGAACGGCGTCTCCAGGTTCTCGTTTGTGTGATTCGTGAGTGACTCTCAATATTCGCATTCGTTTTGCTGGCAAACGATTCATTACCCGAAAACAAGTCTCTCGATCGCCGTTCACGTGATTTGCGGAGGACTCGTAATCCATGAATGTGTCTCACGATTCTCGTTCACTTTTGATCCTGTAACGTTAACGTTTTATTTTACAGATGCCATGCTTTATGTACTAAAACAGTTTAAATTAACATCATGGTAAATATATCATGAATGAAATGTTTGTTCACATACATAGAAAATAACGGATGAGTGATTGAATTATATATTTGCGATGCAATCAGAGGTGAACCCAAAACGTACTATACTTACGCGCCAGCCGCTAAACCTAATAATGAATCGGGCGAATTGGTTCACATAAATGGACATTTCGAAAGACTCGATACAGTAAAGTGAATCAAAACGCCCGTCGCCATGTGGAGAGTTCTCAAAAGGCAGACTCTAATCGCACTCTGATTGGTTGGTTTGGGATTTTTGTAGTCCTTCTCTGATTGGATACTGCATCTTGTTCCCTGATTGGCTATCCTTCACTGAAGAAAACTTTGGCGGGTATCGGGGCGCCACTTTCCATGGCGCTCGCCGTATTGCTTTCCTATAACCATTAAATTGAGAGCTGCACTGGCAGATCATTTACCAGTCGCCATCCCGTGGCCGTCCCTTCAAGTCAAGGGGGACACTTCCCGTTCCTCTGTCTGCCGATGCACGCGGGCCCAATGTAGACGAGCGGCAACGTGAAATGACTTTTTGGTTATTTTAGTGGGGGCGGAGATGGTTTAGTAAATGATGTGAAAACGCTAGCGTGGACGGAGCTCGTTTTGATGTAAAACCTCCCTCTTCACATTAAACTCTCGCTGACTACACGTAGCCTTAGCCTGTGTGTGTTGACGGGTGACAGTTTCTTACATGACGTGTCATTGAAAGAAACCCATCTATTTTCCAACGCGCTGAATCCCAGCACAGGGTCATGGGGGTCTGCTGGAGCCAATCCCAGCCAACACAGGGTGCAATGCAGGAACCAATCCTGGGCAGGGCGCCAACCCACCGCAGGGCACACACACTCACCCACCCACCAAGCACACACTAGGGACAATTTAGGATTGCCAATCCACCTAACCTACATGTCTTTGGACTGTGGGAGGAAACCCACGCAGACACGGGGAGAACATGCAAACTCCACGCAAAGAGGACCCAGGAGCGAACCCTGGTCTCCTAACTGTGAGGCAGCAGCGTTACCACTGCACCACCGTGCCGCCCCATTGAAAGAAATACATAAATGAATACAAAATACATTAACTTTTTGACATTTTTAATGTTCACCTAACCTTTTGTTATTTATGTATTGCCGTATTTCACAATGCATGTATTTATTTGTATATTTACTTAATCTTGTCTGATTTATTCCTCCAACCCTAGCCTGGGGTTGGCTCCATCTGCCCCTCCATAAGCCGCTTAAGGAAATGGGTGGACATCCCTGCATGTCGTCAGCCTTGGCTTCCCAGTCGTGTAATGTAAACCGCGCACTTCGGATTTCACTCCCAATTCTGATTCGGGTGCCGAGACACATGAAGTGTAAATGCAGCAAGAAAATGGTCGGATCTTAAGAGTGAAAGAATTGAAATGAAGCAGCCAGTCAGTCAGTCCAAACTGAAGGTGACCGATGTGGGTGCCTGTCGTTTAGCGTGAAAGGTCTCTGCTGGTGGTGGTGGTGGTGATGATGATTCGTGCGCGGGTACGCCAGGGCGTGTCGGGCACTAATTAGCAGGCAGGCGCTCTTCGCCCTTTGTCCTGTGTGAACACGTCTCATCGGAAGACGCTGAAAGCTTCTCTGCAGTGCGTGTCGTCTCATCCCGCCGGCTGACAACGCCGAGGTGATATTTAATGCTTTGGGGAGCAGGCACCTTTCTGTCGTCTTGTAAATTACCCATTTATGACGGCGTAAATCAGACCGGATTATTTATTTATTTATTTATTGCGGCGTAAAACTGCATATGGCCGTGTCAGGGATATTGAACTGTTGGTAAGCCTGCCTTGAATACATTAGAATATATTTGCAAATAAATTGCTTAATTAGGTTTTGGATTTCATGTATGAGAATGGATAGAAACAGATGTGGCCCAAAAAAAAAAATGAAAGTGGGGTCTTCATTTGGGGAAAAGGTTTGAATTTGTGAGTCGCACTGAAGATGAAGAGCGGCGATGTGCCATCATCCAGCTGTCCAGGACCCCATCTTTGAAAAAAGTGGGCAGTCTGCTGCAGGACCAGCTTTCAGTTAATCTAACACAACGGCACGGCCTTATATAGCGCCTTTCCTTGGCAAACAACAGTACTTCAGCGCCATAGTCTGATTGTTTAAATGCATGCATTTGTCTTCTAGTCTCCTTATCTAATTCGAGGACCCTGAAATCCTACCCTGGGTGGGACGGCAGTCCATCTGTTTATCATTCAGTGAGTGTCATACAGCTAGCGGTCCTATTTCTAGTCAGCAGGGGGTGCTACAAGGCAGGTTTGAAGCTTTAGATGAAATATTACAACCCCTTAAAAAGTAGGGGGTTCTTCTAAGTCACTAATCCACTTGTGGGCCACAAGAAGCAACCCTGGGTGCGACCCCAGTCCATCACTTTGTTATACAGTGAAAGTATAGTGCTGGCGATCCTGCTTATAGTCAACAGGGGGCGCTGCCAGGTGAATATGAGCTCAAGATGTAACAGTGCAGCTTGTTAAAAAAATATTAGTGACCTGTAATCCACATGTGGGTGGTGAGAGCCAACCCAGGGTGGGACGGCAGTCCATCATTTTATAAGACCTTGAAGTGAATACAGCCAGTAATGATACGTATATTCAGCAGGGGGCGCTACCAGGTGAAAATGGGGCTCTGGAGTTTATCCTGCATCTTAAAATAGGAGCCTCCTGAGTCCCTAATCCAGTTGTGTGCTATAAAAGCCAACCCAGGGTGGGATGCCAGTCCATCGGTTTATTATACAGTGAAAGTATAAAGCTGGTGATCCTACTTTTAGCCTGCAGGGGGCGCTACCAGGTGATTATGGAGCTTTAGAGGTAATACTGCAGGCCTGTTAAAAAGGAGTAACCCTCCAAGCTACCAAACGACTTGTGGGCCGTAAGAACCAACCATGGGTGGCACGCCAGTCCATGGCTTTATCACGCAGACCATGTAATACAGCTAGCAATCCTCCTTATAGTCGGCAGGGGGCACCTTCAGCTGAATAGAAGCCCAAGTCATAATACAGGATCCTATTAAAATGTTAGGAGCCTTCCTGGCCCACCAGAGGGTGGTGTGGTTGGCTTCTCCCTGAAACTCAACGACCCCGAAGCCCCCCCACCCTAAATTCTTGTATATGTGGTCCCTGAAGTCATTTCTAACAGGAGCTTAAAGCCCCTCTTGGCCATACAACCAAATGGTCAACATAGGCAGGAGGAAGAAGAGCCAGGGAGTGAAGATGATGAGTGTGGAGGGTCAGTGGGTCGTGTAGGTGGGCCCCCGGGGTCCTCGTTATTTTTTTTTCTCATCTCTTTATTAATTTCTTTTGTATTTTTTGAAAGCCGACTCATTGGCACCCCTACAGGCCACCCACACGTACACAGGGGTGGGCAAAGTAGGTTTACAGTAGTTCGTGTAGTACTAGGGTGTTGTACCGTGTTAGCCATTATGAATGTTGTGAAAAGTCAAGCAAAACGAAGAAGGAGCCCGAGTTCCCCCAAAAGCTTGCATGTTGTTCATGTGGTGGGAGACATGCAGGTTATGATTATTAACGGAGAAGAACGGCGCAGTGCCCTTACTGGGGGTACAATCTGTTAAGTGCTCAAATTGCTGGCCTTCATGATTTATGCCTTCTTGTAGTCTACTTGCTAATAAGAAGAAGACAATGACAAATAAATAATACAAGAATAAATAAATGAATAATAAAGAATAAACTCTGTGTTTCACATACTCACAACTGTAACCCTACCTACCTGTATTTGCAAATCATAGAGGGGGCTACAGCTGGCATCCACCTGATCAAAGTCACCACCCCTGAACTTGACCCTTGACTTGAGTGTAATCAGTCAGATGGGGTCTTAGCCACCTGGAGACTTTGAGGCCTTGAACCCCCTGACATCTCCTGAGCCCCTTGTCCTCGCTCTGCAGATTAATGGAAAAGCCCCTCAAATGTGGGCGGTCACTGCGGTGTTTGTCCGGTGCTGAAACGGGAAGACATCTTTGAAATTTACATTGAGCACCGCTGCGACCTCACACACTCACATTCTCACTTATGGACTCTCTCACACACACACACACACACACACTCTCTCTTGTATTTGGTATCCACTTGTACTTTCTCTGTTTTCTTTTCCCAGTCTGGCAAATGTTTAGTCAGGACCTCCGGGGTCTGCTTGAAGACAAACTGCTGCTTTTGACACCCAAGTGAGTGCCGTAGACGTGACGGGCTGGCGCATTACAGACTTCATCGTTTCTATGTGTATTGGATTGAAGGATTTTATTTAAACTGCCTTTCACTTTTCATTATCGATTATATAGCACCTTTCACATCTGTCTGTCTCTCAGGGCGATTTAAATGTCATTTCTATCTGTTGGCGCATTCCATTCTCTAGGTATCAAAAAGTGCCTTCCATATCTATTTATCAATAATGAATTATATAGCTCTATATTATATAGTGCCTTTCATATTTATCTGTGGTGCTTTGTCTATGTATTATATAGTGCCCTTTTCAATACCCACCTATGAGTTTTATCCTCATTCCTTTGATTCCACTTCTACTAGTTACAGACGGTGTAAACTGTAAGCTTATTATTTTCACCCAGTATCCATTTTGCAACTAGTTTTATATGGTGCCTTTTATACCCATCTCCCTTAATGATATGTAGCTCTTGTCGTTAATTTTTAAGTACCTTTCCATCAGTTTAATATGATATGAAATATATACAGTCTCTGATATAGTGCCTTTCATTATCACTCTATCACCATCTAGCTATATAATCCTGCCAACTACGCTATCTATCTGTCTATCTATCCATTTATCTATCTAACCCTACCAACTATGCTATCTATCTATCTATCTATCTTATAGTGCCTTTCATATCCTATCTGTCTGTCTGTCTATCCTTTCATGTCTGTCTATCTAATCCTGCCTACTACATCAAAATTAAATCCTGTCTGTCTATCTGTTCTATAGTGCCTTTCCCCATTCACATCTATCACTCTGTCTATTATATAGTGCCTTTCATTCCTGTCTATCGTGAATTGATGTGAAGGACACAAAACAAAGGTGTGGGGTAGCCCATGGTGGTACTTGAAGATTTTTTGTCCGTCAGCAAAGAAAAACAATCAACAGCATCTCTTGACAGAGCGGAGTCCACAACTGAAGCGATTGTAACGGACAAAATGGCATCTTTAAAGCCGGGGAGGAGACATGATGTCCTTGAGCCTGGAACCGGAAGTGACGTCGCCTGGCACAGGCGGAGTTTCCCGTAGTTGGTCTGCAGAGAGAGCGGGTCAATGCACTCTGCCACCCCCTGGTCTGGCATGGAATTGTCCTCTTTGAAGCCCTTTAGGTGCCTCCCATGTGCACGTATGTGACTCTGTCTGCCTGTCTGTCTCTCTAATCCTGCCAACTACGCTAAAATGTCTTTCTCTCTCGTCCTTCTGTCAATCATATGTCAAATTCATTTTAAAAACTTGTTTTTTTTTTTAACTTTGTTTTTCATAATTCTTCTTTTTGATTATCAATTCTAAAACTTCCTTTGTAACAAAATCGCAGCTTTCATGAGAGCCGATCTGATGGTTTGTGATGGTGAAGTGCAGGCGATCCTCCTGACAAGCAGAGCCACTGAGGAGGAGGAGGAGGCTGAGCCTGAACCCCGGGTCCGTTTTTCCAGATTAGATCAAATAATCCAGCAGCCGCATATCAAATGTCGGGTTCAGTGTCTTTTTTTTTTTTTTTTAATTATAGCGCCTCACAATTCCCACCCCAGATGGGCCAGTCGGGAAATGTGCGCCATGGGCACTCTGAGGCCCGCCGGCCGCTCGCTGCTTGGCGTTTCTTCCAGTTAGTTTGCGCCGTTTTATTGCATAAATTACCAGCTGCTGCATTCTCACTTTCATAAATTAGATTAGGAATTCTCCTCCATTATGTCTGCAGTGACATTTCGTCGACTTAAGGGCCTGCCGCTTCATTCTCCATTAATGAAATATCAGCCTAACACGTTCATTAACGGTATTGCCAAGAGCCACGACACCCCGCATTAGCATATTTTGTACCCGAGGCTCGACTGCAGAAGGCCGTTGTCACGTTGAAGTGTCGCTGCTTCACTTGGGCCTGACACTCCCGTTTGGTGTTCACGATGAACCGAGGGCGACTCGCGCCTTCCTAATTACAGTGTGGCGGTTATTAGGAAATCACGGGCGGAAGATCCCCGAGCCGCGTGGCAGGCGTGTGCTCAGACCGAGTGGCTTAGTTGTGTCAGATGCGTGTGTGAGCCTAAGTGGGCTTTGACTTTACTGCGCGCGGTGAAGCACTTCAGGGGTCCGAAGCAGCACATACTTTTAATAAGGCTGCCTGGGTGCAGGTGTCTGCGGGTGGAAAGCCGGACAGCCGCGGGATGTTAGACTGGGCTGTTGGCGGGACAAAGATGGCCGTGCTATTCTCTGCTGAGGCGCCATTAGTCGTGGGTGAGAGCAGCTGCACCCACAAGGATAAAGCTGGGAGCCTGACTAGGAGAGAACTGAGGAAGGACCAGAAGTGGAGAAGGCAAAAAGTGTGAGAGAGTCTTGGGTCAAATGTGGAGGAGAGGAGATGAGGTGGTCAGGTGGCCTCACAGGACAGCGAGCGGAAGAGCAGAGCGGCCAGGGGTGATGTGATGGAGGGTGGGTACAGCCACCTCAGCCCTGTCCTGCCCAGGAGACCCCATAATGAACAGATAGGAGAATGCCAAAGAAAGGCCCCATCGTGCACAGATGGGTGGTTGGACTGGAGAGACTCCACGTTAAAGAGGATGACTGGCTGTCACATGACAACATGGCGGGTAGTGGCAGATTAGAGAGAGCAGGAATAAGAGACGGGCTGGCATAGCCGCCACTCCACAGCCTGTGGCCTCCTGGGTTCGATTCCTGGTCAGGCCGCTCGCTGTCTGTGCGCTCGGCACGTTTTCAGGCATTTTTTTCAGCCGTTTGTTTCTCCACTGCAGAGATGGGCGTGTTGAGGTTGATCTCCTGAAGCTCTTCAGATTGTCCCTCTAGAAGCTGGCACGAGGTGGGCACCCTGTTGTGGACTGGCACTCCCTTTAGGGGTACCAACACCATCTCAAGGGCGGTGTGAGCCAGCCTGATGGATGGGAACGTGCAAGGAACTTGAAAGTAAACCTCCTTGGACATCTCCAGGAATGAAAAAAGTGGCCAACCTGGAGATTGAAGTGGGCGCCCGGAGCTGCGAGGGTCAACCGTAATTTCTATTAATCAAGAGCCTCGCGTAATTAAACGCCATGCGACAAAAAAAAAAAAAACGAACAAAGGGGGTGCATCGTCCTAAGGCAAGCAGCCGCCGCGCTCCGCCATCACTCACGGACCTGATATTAAAGACCCGCTGCCATCACACTTTATTGCTTTTCATAAATGAAGATATATGGGCAGGCCCGCCTTATTTGCAGGATTTGATGCTCCGTCGTGTCTTATTTATTAACGGAACGGGAATTCTGAGCGGGGCTCTCCGGGGCCCTGCCGTCATATTTTAATATGAAATGTCGTGTGGTTTGCATGCCGTCATGGCGCGGAGGGGCTTCTGTCCTTAAATGTATAGGCGAGCTAATTCTGTTCATTACGGGACGAGAAACTTGAACCCCTTAAATGCCATGGACGGACCTTTTCTAATGCCTTTACGTTAAGTGACTTGCAGTATTTACTTAGTAATCATAGAGCCCAGTAAATTTAAAGGGGTGTCAACTCTGTGAACTACGGGGCACAAACGGTTCGAGCCCAGTTACCTGAACAGGTGAACCTTTTCCGACGCAGTTGTATTTATTTGTTGAGCAGACGCTTTTATCCAAAGCGACTTACAATATTTACTTCATTTTCATTGCAGAACAAGCAACAGGACTCTTAAGTTTAAAGGTCTGCCAATTCTGTTCATTACGGGACAAGAGATTAATTAGAGCCTTTTACGTTTAATAAGTCGGGACAAGAAGTCCACAGCCTGCTAAATTTAAAATAAAGACGAATCTGTTGCGATTCATTTACGTTTTATTTATGTAGCAGAAGCTTTCATCCAAAGCAACTTACAAAATGTACTTAATCACAATTCCAGAACAGGACTCTGTTAAATTGAGTAGGTGTGCCTCTCTTAATAATTAAGGCCCAGTAAATCCTCTATATAGGGGGGCTTGTTCTAGGCATTCACGGACAAGCAGTTTGAGCCCCTTAAACTTAACGGGTGTCCTCTTCTCGGACACATTTACAGTTTTTCACTTGACAGACCCAAGCGACCTTCAGTATTTATTTAGTAATTACGGGACGCGACGTCTGAGGCCAGTAAATGTGAAGGTGTGCCTCTTAGTTACGAGACTAAAAATGAAAATTCAATCGACGCACTTCTTCTACTGCTTTATGTATCGATTTGTTTAGCAGACGCTTTTATCCAAAGGGACTTACAATATTAATAATAAGAAGAAAATAAGCAATTCGACCCTTTTAAATTTGAAGGTGTGCCTATTCGATGCATTATGGGACAAGCCATTGGTGCCTGTTAAATGTAAAACCGATTTGTGACAGACGGGTATCGGCAAGAGTGACAGGGAAGGTAGTGAGAGCAGGGTGGAGACGGAGCTGGAGGTGGCAGAGTTAAAGGTGGGTGTGACGAGGATGGACAGGATTAGAAATGAGGACGTTAGACGGGTGGGAGACAAAGTCAGAGAGGCGAGATGCTGAGTATAATGAGAGAAGGGCGCTAAGGATAGAGCTGTGAGGTAAGAGGAGGAGAGGACGGCCTAAGAGGAGGTGTATGGATGTGGTGAGAGAGGACATACAGGTGACGGGTGTGACAGAACACGATGACGAGGACAGGAGGGTATGGAAGAAGGTGATCTGCTGTGGCGACCCCAAACGGGAGCAGCCGAAAGAAGAAGATGAATTTTATCGGCGTGGTGAGGCAGCAGCGCTGAGCAGTCCGGTCTTTGGGTTTTCTTGGTGTTTTTTTTTTTTTTTTGTGTTCCTCACTTCCATCCAGTTAGTCTTCAATGGCTCCAGTAGTTCAGATCGGAGGTCCTCAGGTGGTGTACTGGAGGGCAGCAATGGCTGGATGTTGTTTTTGTTTGTCTGTTTTTTCTTTTTCTTAAGAGCGCAGACTGAGACTGAGCAGGCACCCCCCTTCTGCTGTGCACAGGTGGTTCTTATAAAGCCCCTTTGCCCAGGGTGTTGCACGCATTTGTCACGACTGAAGTGTTCCTCTATTTCTGCGGGGTGAGTGGCAGCCTTGTAGTGTTCAGCTCGGTGCCCATCTAGCGTTCGGTCTTCATTGCTCAACCTCAATCCGATTGTTGGCAAACCTTTTGTGCGCAGGGGTGGGCCATGACTAACCCAGCGAGTCAAAGGCAACTGGCATTGTTATGTGGTATCAGTTCTACCCGCCACCTGGCTGCTGAGAAGACTCCCACCAGGGCACCACATTGAAATGACGGAGGGATCTTCCTCTCAAATGCCTTCTCCACTGGCGCTGGTTCATCGATACTCACCAGGCCTCACTGAAACTCTCCTTCCCCAAAGGAGAGAAGTTGGCGTCCGTGTGGAATATTTGTGGACGTGCCTTCACCCATCCCATTCCAGGTATCACCTTGGTGTATATGGAGTCCTGAGGAAGACACAGATGATCTCTGTGTGTTTTATCAACAGTTCCCGGCACGCGTACTGTGCCTATCATGATGCCCCCCGATCTCCCCATCCTAATTGTGGCCCACCCGTGTCCAGTTAAGTGACACTTTCCTCCATTGCAGATTCCGTTCTGCAGGAAATTTAAGAGCCGGCAAAGCTGAACGGATCGATATGTGCCTCGGAGCGTGAATTAGAAATGGGACTTTGTGTGATGTCATAAATATTCATGGCCAAGTGTACGGGCGGCGCACTCATTCTAGGTGGCATCACATGGCGCTGACACAAAGAAGAACAGAATCGTGTTAAGGGTCTAGAAATGAGCTTGAAATTCAGGACTGAGCCTGAAAGTCCAAAGTAGTTCTTCAGTCCCCCCTGAGGTGGACGTGCCCCGTTTATCGGTCTGCAGGGTGGCACTGTGCCAAACATTAATTGAGCTGGCGTAACTGGAAACCCTTGTTAAGGAGTCAGGGGGGCTCAAACGCACGAGGTGTGGAGCGGTTTATCGATAAGTGTATTTATTTATTTAGACCCCCATCACCACACAATCCCCCCCCCAAGGCGTGGACCATTGGTTTAATCTGCAGTGTTTCAGTAGCCAGAGGGCACCCCTTGAGAGTCTGAGGGGGGTCTTTGAAAGCAGATTGGCGTCTGTGCCGAGTGTCTTCAGCTGCAGACCTCCAGAGCTCCACTCTACTGCCGCATTGCATTATAAGTCTGCGATGCCACACGCTGTACCCGGCTACTCTGTGGTTAGGTTTAATGTTTGTCCGGTAAACCAAGTGACATAAGCGTGCAATCTGATTGGCTGTTCGGCGGAGCTCCAGAGGTCTTCAGCCATCAAGTGCGCTTTCTATAGGCAGACGCCTGCAATCCGCCTAACCTGCGACTGTCTATAAGTGTGTCCACCCAGCTGCTGTGTGTCTCTGCCATTCCCACAGATGGCACATCACAAATGGCACGTAACAGAGACGTATGCATGGCACAGATGGAGCATCACAAACATTAACACTGCTTTTACAAGTCCCATACCAGAGACGTGTACATCGTATTTGTCATTCCCACAGATGGCGCATCACAAGCATTTGTAGTAATGCATATTACTGCTACCTGCGTTACAAAATTCTAGCAGGTGGCGCGCTGCAGGCGCTAACACTGTGGTCCATGTTGATTGTTTATATTTCTACCCGCCTACCTAAGACGGGTAGCACAGCCAATGTGGCGCCTCCTGCTGGTCGATGTCGAGTGGTGTCTCTGGCTGCTGTTCCTGTCTGATGGTCTGGACCTCGCCAAGTATGTGGGCGATCCTCTGCCCTCTAGTGCCATTCACTTTGCATTGAGGTATGTTTGGAGACCGAGGCTCATTATGGCAGGGTGGTCTTTATCGATGGGACGATCCGCTTTCTGTTACTTGTTTACGTTTCTCGCCCGTGAGGATTCTAGAAGTGGTTGTGATCAGCGGCCCTCGTGTCAAGCTCATTACACCGTGCTGGTTATCGGCGCCTTTTACAAGCGATCACCGGGGCTGAAACAATTCAAATGAATAAAACACTTGGATTAATAACAATAATGATAATAATAATAGTAGCAGTTGTGAACGTTCTTGTTTATCTCGGTTGGCTTGGGGTGATTACAGGATTGGCTTCTGATGATAGGCTGTCATGTTAAGCCAAGCTAACAGAAGAGCGACGCACAGGCAGTGGAGACGAACACTTTGAAAGACCTGGGATTACTGCTGCTAGGAAAGATGGCCGCGCACGTTTGGTATTCCTCTTTGGCTTGTCGTGATGAGACGATTGTTTCTGATTAGGAGCCGTCATGTCAGATTACTGCCAGTCAGTCACTGGGGCCAAAATGAAGGAATGAATGAATTACGCGGGATTCTTATTTTTTATGATTGGGTCATTACTGTCATGTGGGAAACGCTCATTGGCGGATGCAATGCAACGTGTTGATCACTCTCAGGTGCCATGAAGAGAGAGCAGAACTACCTGAGAGAGGCACAGGATCCATACCATAGATATGAAAGGCACTGCGTAATGTAGGACTGTACAGTACAGCATACAGACGGCAGAGAAATTCTTCATTACATGTGCTTATCAGCTAACAGCATATTTGAAAACTCCACCTTAATTAAAGGATGAGTGACGGTGTGTCTGTCTGTGTGTTCATCCAACTGCCGTGTCTCTGTCATTCCAACAGATGGTGCATCAAAAGCAGTAGCACTTATTTTACAAATCCCATACCAAGTGTCATATAACGGAGACATATGTATTGCATTTTTCATTCCAACAGAGAGCGCCTCGCAAGCAGTAGCACAGCTTTTACAAGTCCATACCAAATGGCATGTAATAGAGACATATGTATTGCAATTGAAATTCCGAGAGATGGCGGATCACAAACAATTGTGGTAATGCATTTTATCACTACAAATGTTTGTGATGCACCATCTTTTGGAATGACAGATTCAACACATTTTAGTAGTACATGCATTACACTATACTGTACATTCCAACACATGGTGCACAGCAAACGTTAACGCGGAGCTCCACGTTGCGTACTTGGGTTTCAGCCCATCTTAGCTACTTTTAGAACATGGTTGTGCTTTAGTACAAAGTGTGCAGTATAAATTACAGGGCCATTATGAGAAGGAGAGGGGCTCTTAATAGTGTAGAAAGTTGGGTGGGATAAGATGATTGAGGGACAGCTGGCTGGGTGGGGTCATGACTGTCCCTTGTACTCCGTATAGTGAAATGTTTACCTGCATGTGCCAGTCATCATACAACACGTTGCCAGTCTCCAGCACCATGATGAGCGAGTCAAACTAAACGCCTTCTTTATAAGGTGGTGGTCTCTGTGGGGTCTGTGCTTGTAATCTGCAGTATAAAAAATGAACATAAATAAGAAGCAGGTTAAATGTAGACGTTATCAAAGTGAGTGGAATGGCAGACCCAGTCATTGAGAATCAGCCGTGTCTTTGTCATCGGCCCTCGGCAGGTTTGTGTCCGATGACGTCTAATGTAAATAAATGTCAAGCACCACATGTAGGAATTAAAACTGTTAGCTGGTAATAAACACAGTGGCAGGTCATGGGGTGGGCTGGTCACTGTCTACATGCAGACACGGTACAGAAGCCATTAGGAAGGCTTGCAGAGTGTTGAGTTATATAGCGCCCTGATGTGTGGAGGTTATGTGGCACACTGGTTAGGCCCCATCTGGAGTGCTGTATGCCAGTTTGGTCTCTGGGCTACCAAAAAAAAACCAAACTTGGCAGCAGTAGAGAAAGTTTAAGAGAACAGCGACTGGGGGGCCTCGGGACCGTGGAGCACTGAAGAAGCTGAGCATTTTCTATATAAGCAAATGGAGATGAAGAGGTGACATGGCGGAAGTGTTTAAAAGTTATGAAAAAAAACTCACCCGCTACTTTGTGTGTCTCACTGCTAGTGAGGCCTCACCCTGGAGTGCTGTGTGCTGTCCATACGATTAAAAAGACAGAACAGCATTGAAGCGAAGCCGGAGGAGAGCGACAAAGAGAACTCGGCACCACGGAGAGTGGCCTACCAGCCATTCAGTACAACTCGGGCGATTCAGCACCATGGACAGCAAGCAGCGCGCCAGACCCCCCGAGATTAAGTGTTGACAATCATGAAGGGAATGGGCATGGTGGGTGCCAGCTGTTACATTTCTGCTGGAGATTCCTTTGGTAGAAGTTTGTCTTCACACAGAGAGCCCCCCGAAGTGCCCCAGTAGTGTAGACGACAGTAGGGCTTTAGGAACATTGAGGAGGCGAGGTGAATCGGTGGTGTTCAGTTGTGTGGTGTTTGTGTTGTGCCCACCCTAAGATGGGCTGCCATTCTGTGCAGGGTTTATATCGTCCTGGTGTTCGATTCATGGATGTGTTAGAGGAGCTTGTTGGGCTCAATGGCCTGTTCTCATCCATGAACAAACCCTGAAGAAGAGGAGGAGGAGGAGTGCCATTTGGCAAATTCTGGCGGGATTATTAAAGTGATGGCCGCCTGCTTGCTTGTCTGGATGAGTTTTCAATAATACAACGGGCACCTGCCTCTTCAGACCCCCGATTAATGAGCGGACGTTGTTTATTGGGTCACACATTCATTCTTTGCTGTTTTGTATTACGGGTGGGATTACGAGATATACTTAGGGGGTCACCAATTAGCTAACTAACTGGCAGGAGTTGGTCTCGAATCTTCCGATTCCATAGCCCTGTACCCTCAGACGGTACGCCGCTCTGCCTACAGGGCTCATGGTTTAAACCCAATTTATTTCTTCATCTCTCTCTTTTTTGACTTACTCAGCACGTCTTAATGTTTTTTTCCCCCTTTGTTCTCTTCTTGTCCCCGCAGGTACGACTATCGAGAAATGCTGCACAATTCAACTTTTTGCTTGGTGCCTCGAGGACGCCGGCTCGGTTCCTTCAGATTCCTGGAGGCCCTGCAGGTGAGACCCTGATGGGGGGGTTGGCCGTGTTTGCAGTTTGGACCCTCGGGTGTCCACTTGTTTAGGTCTGACCCACTTCAGCCAATCATTTTCCTGCAAGGTAAAGGTCTGCAGTGCTGTGAAGAAGTATTTGCTCCCTTCCTGTTGCCCTCTGGTTTGTGTCCCCTTGAATGGCTTCTGATCTCAAGACAGTAAGATTAAGGGGGCCTCAGTGATCACACAGTCTCTATGATGTGGAATGAGAGCCCCCAGGACTAACTACTGAGCCACCACATCCCTCAGTGTTTAAAAAAAAAACAAAAAACTTAAAGGGTTAACGCCAGTGCTGCTCTGTTTTATTACGTCAGACTTTTATTAATGGGCCAAATTATAAAAAGGAAAAATGGAGCTCTGCAGGTATTGTGGAGAGTCACGTTCAATTAATCTCTGAGGACCAGAGGGTCCTGAAAAGTCTCGGCTTGTAGAAACACGCGGACTGGCGGTCTCACTGCTGGCCTCTTCAATTGTAAAAGCCTGAGCTTTCGTTTGTGTGTTTATTGAGCGGACCTCACACTTCATTCCATTGTGCCCTGAAAGTCGTTTTGCCAGCCTGTTTTTTTTATCCTGCCGGGGGCCAAACAAAACAAAGTGGTGCCCAGCGTTTGCAAAATGGCGTAAAAGAAAGTCTGCACAGGAGTACAAAAACACAAAGGCCAATTCTACTTTTGGTGACATTACCTCGGCACGTGGGCCGTGTGCTTCGACTCGTTACTTGATGCACTGATGTGCTTCTCTCCAGGTGGGCCTGAGGGTGCGGGGCTGCCCTGCTTGGCCGTGGCTGACATTCACGTGTTTCTCTCCTGCTTTGTTTCCAGGCTGCCTGTGTCCCCGTGATGCTCAGTAACGGGTGGGAGTTGCCGTTTTCAGAAGTCATCGACTGGAACACCGCGGCTGTCATCGGCGACGAACGATTGTTACTGCAGGTGAGACGCTAGAAACCCGAGTGGCGCCGTGCATGTTGTTAGTTCTGCCGTCTCACTGTGCGTACCAAGTGGGCACGCTCCCCGTGGCAGTGGCCAGTCACAGAGTACATGGAGTTAGCACATTGCCTGTGTGGGGTCGGCATGCTCTTCCGGTGGCTAAGTGGGCTTCTCTTCAGTTACCCCTCAACTACCGGATGTGGGCAAGTTGGCACCAGTAAATTGGCTCGTGCAAGTGACTGTGCCCAATGATGGACAGGCGCCTCGTCCCAGGATTTGTCTATGACCACGTGCAGGTATAAGCAGGGTGGCACAATGAAAGAATTATCAAGAGATAGCAGCCACCCAACTGCCCGCAGGCTTTGCCTGGGTGGGCTTTCTTCGGCTACACATGATTTATACCCACAGCAAGACAGTTATGTGCAGATAAAGTTCATTGACCTAGTATGAGGGTGTGAGGGCATGAGATTTCACTGGAGTGGCGCACAGCTTACAGCTGGCATGGGCAGCAGCTCATCGCTACACTGAACTGAACTGGAGGGTTAGGAAATGGATGGACATCTCAGATTAAATAGAACGACCAAACTCTGTTATATAGCGCCATTGGTTGTCTCTCTGACGTCTGTCTGTCTTCTCTCTGCACCTCTCACATTTCTGATATAGCGCCTTTCACTTCTGTCTCGTCTATATAGCGCCCTTACCATCTCTCTCTCTCTCTCTCTATATATATGGATTGTGCTTGTCACAGCTATTTCTTTTATATAGTGCCTTCTCATGTGTCTGTTACACAGTGCCTGCCATATCTATCTCTTTTGTATAGCGCCTTTCCCATGCCCTCCCCTGTTATTGCAGCCCCTTTCTCATCTTGATTAACTGGTTCATGAGCTCACTGGTTGCTGGCTTCTTGTCTGGTGACCTGATTGAGTGCTGATGTCCCTGTCACTCTTAGTAACAGACAGCCCACCTCCAGTCTCTCCTCACTCCCAAGTCGTCTTAGTCTCTGCTGTAAGCCATTTTAAGGCGATGGCACGGCAGAGTGTTGAGGTCAGTGGGGGGTGTCCGGCCATCTCCCCCAGGGCTTTCTTCTCAGGACTGTGAAGTCACATTTTAGAGTCCAGCCATTCATTTGTCATTCGTCTGTTCAGATACAGGGCTGGGTGCCAGTCCTGGACACAGCGGTCAGGTCAGAGTTGCCCAGCATTCTGGGATGAAAAGCCCCACATGGACACTGGAGTTGGGGTTTGAACCTGGGGCTCTGGAGCTGCGTGTCACGGTTCATTACAGTTTCAATATTAAAGTGCCAGGGCACACAACACCACTGGGCGCACAAGGCTGGTGCCAGCCCTGGACAGTAAGCCAGCTTGTCATTTAAAGTGAGTGACCTCCAACTGTCCATCCCACTGAATGCAGTACAGGCCATGGGGTGGGGCAACACCTCCCAGCAGCATAGCGTTCAAGGCAGGACCATCCCAGGACGGGATGCCAGTCTGTCAGTCAGCCGTTGCTTGGGTGCCATTTCTCAGCCTGTCTTTCTTTTTGTGGTCAGCGGTTTATTATTTCAACATTACACTGAATGAAAACAGACAGCTGTGACAAAGAAATCCCTTCTGCAAACACTCGGGTCGGCAGCCAGAAAGAACACAGCGGCGTCCACCGCTGATAAACAGGCCTGCCGTCCGTCCAGCTGCGCTTTATCTCTGAACTCCTGCAGCGGCCGACCGCATGAAACAAAACAAACGTCCACGTCGGGCTGCCCTTGAGAGTCACATGGGACCTGATCACTGACGGGATTAGTGACTTCAGGACCCCAAAATCCATCCAGTGACCCCCACACAGCGCCCCCTGGCTACTCCTCAGGGTCTTTAATTCGTCTCCACGGACCCCCAGCCTTGCTTTGTGTAAACGTCTGCTGCCCTCTTCTTGGTCGTTGGGGGGGCTGAAGCCAGTCCTGGCAGTGTAAGACCAGTTGTGAAGGAGATGCCAGCTCATGTTTGGGCAGGCCGATGTGTTATGTGGGGCCTTTTCTTCATCTGCCTGTCAGTCTATCAGATATTTAAAAGGTGCCTCGCATGTCTTCAGACCCCTTCTTCACTTTATTGTGTTGTTGGATTTCATTTAAAATGGCTGAATTTCTGTACTCCATATATCCCATAATGACAAAGCAAACACCTCTGTTCAGAAAGGTTTGGCAAATTTGTTCAAAATCAAACCCCAAAATCTCTCCTTCCTAGAAGCATTCAGACCCTCAATGCTGTACTTTGTAGAAGCCCCCCTTTGGCTGCCATTCCATCTTTGAGTCTTCTTGATGAGTCCCTACAAGCTTTGCACACCTGGGTTTGTGCAGTTGATTCCATTCTTCCTTGGCAGACCCTCTCAAGCCGCGTTAGACTGGGTGGGACACGTCTGTGATCCGCCATCTTCAGGTCTCTCCACACATCTATGGGGTTTAATCTGGACCTCTCGAGGACAGACAGACCGAGACTTGTCCTGAAGCCACTCCACTGTGGCCCTGGCTGTAAACTTAATGTCACCGTCATGCTGAAAGGTGAGCTGTCACCCCGGTCTGGTGCTAATTTTCTTCAAGGACCTTACCATCTTTGGTTGCATTCGTTTCTGAGCAGTCTTCTCTGTACCTGCACTCCCATATCATGATGCTGGCACCACCATGCCTCACCATACTGGGCAGGTGGCAAGCAGTACCTAATGCCCACTGCACACAACGCTTGAAGTTCAGTTTAAGTCTCAGCAGACTTGAGAATCTTCTTCCTCCTGCGTTCTGAGCCCTTGCAATGCCTTTTTACTTGAGAATGATGTCCATGACGCCACTCCACCGTAAACGTCTGGTGGTTGGAGTGCTGCTGAGGTGGTCCACCTTCTGTCAGGCTCAATTAGAGTGACCATTGGGCTGTTGGTCACCTCCCTGACCTGAGGGTCTTTCTTGCCCGGTTGCTCACTTTGGCTGGATATTCAACACTAAGAAGAGTCCTGGGGGTTCCAAACTTCTTCTTTTTTCACAATTCTTGAGACCACCATGCTCCTGGGAACACCTCAAGCTTCAAAAGTGTTTTTTTATCCATCTGCTGTGATGACTGTAATTTGATCGTGGAGGTCTCCAGAAAGTTCCTTGGACTTCATGGTTTGGCATTTGTCCTGACCTGCCGTGTCAATTGTGGGACCCTCTATGGCTATGCACAGGTCCCACGTGTGCTAAATGATGTACGGTCAATTCTGTTTGGCGCCAGTGGACTCCAGTTAAGTTCTAGAAACTTCTCAAGGAGAATTAAAGCAAACAGGCCGGACCTGAACACAGCAAAAGCTCTGATTTACTTAACAAAATGTGAGATTCCACTTTTGAATTTTTCATAAATTTGCAAACCTTTCTGTAAAGTTGTGGTCACTTTGTCATTGTGGGTTATTGAGTGTAGACTGAGGGGCAAAAAAAGTGGCAAATTGACCCACTTGAAATTAAATCTTCAACATGATCAAGCACAGAAAGTGAGGAAGGCTGAGTGATTTCTCGGTCCACGGCCCCCTTTTTAAGCGAGCTCGGGCCACCAAGACTTGTGGGCTTTTCTCCGCTCTGCTGCCACCTGAATGCCATGTTGTAGCACCAGAGATGTGCCTTACGATGTGGTGAGGTGATCTGAAGTTGCCAGGGTTGGTTGGGGATGAGGGAGACACCCAGCTGATCCGTCCCTCTTTCTCTCGGTTTATGCTTGACCTTTCAATGCCCCCTCTTAACACTTAGAGCTGCATGCTGTGCCCGTTTTTGCCTTTACTGAACACCCTGTGACCCTCCGGTCCATTTGGACCCACGTCAGGTAAAAAAAAGCCTGTGGGTCATCATGGCTGACAGCGTGCGGGTAAGTCGGTAGGCAGGTGTTTTCAGCTGACTCTGCACTTGGGACGATGGCACAGTGCTGTCAGAAATGAGACGACTCCTCACCACCTCTCGTGTCCTCTCTTGCAGATCCCGTCGACGGTCCGATCCATCCATCAGGACAAAATCCTAGCACTTCGGCAGCAGACGCAGTTCCTGTGGGAAGCTTATTTCTCCTCCGTTGAGAAGATTGTATTGACTACTCTGGAGGTCAGTAACCGCCACGATTTGGTGGTCTCTTATTATTGGGTTGGTCTGCTATGAAACTTCAGGGCCCCTAATCCCAGAGGGGACCCCAGGAGTGACTTTGGTCCACATTGCTTGGTGTCTCCTGCATGAGGAGGGGCTTTGAAAAAGAAAAAAAAATCATGGAATTCACTACTGTGGCAATTTGAATGAAAATCTCGGATGTTGTGGTTACATTTTTAAACAAATGAGTACAACGTGCTGTGAATAGAGACAAGAGTCTTATGGGCAGATGTGAGGATTGTTGGCATCTCTCAGACTGACAGACAACCTGACTATAGACCCCCATTGTACTGGAAAACCTCATCAGAAACGTCCAAAGACTTTGGTGGACAGCCATCTTATCAGAAGATCTTGACCATACGTTGTACTCCTCTCTTGCTAAATGAATCTTAGCCTGGAGAGGTCTATTAATTTTTGACATTCAAGATGTCTCCCTTGAAGGATTCTGTCCTGGTGTCTTGGTGAACAGAGGGACCTCCTGCCTCTGTACAATTACATCTCGCCTGCATATTAGAATCTTTTTAGTTAGCCAATTAAAGGGCTCATTTTCTTGACTTCTCGCTTAGCGCTGGGCGGTATGACCAAAATTTGATATCACGGTATTTTTCAAAATTATCCCAGTTTCACGGTATTCGACAGTATTTTTTTCCCATGCATGAGTGGATGTTAACCACATTTTCCACTGCAATAACTGCAGTAGACTGGCTAAGAATAACGTTTTCCACTGTCATGAGAATTGTACAAAAAAACATTTTAATGTGCACACAAGCATTACTACAGGTTTGCATGGCGCCGTAAAGTAATCGTTTTCAAGGGGGTGGCACTAACGAAGAGAAGGAATCGCATCGCATGACAGCTGCAGTCAAAATATAGAACCTTTTTATTGAACAAATTTTGCAAACAACTTAAACTATAATTCTGACAACAATATTTTCAACCATCCAAAGAGGCATTTAGGGTTAGTAAAATATCCAGATGTGCTTGTCACCGAACACGTCTTAGAAAAGGAATAAATAGTCAATATGTTTTATAGACCAACTCCACTCTCTGTTCATGTTAACAATCTCTGTCCATTGACACGTTAGCTATCTGGATCGTAATGGCGTTGGTTATCTCGACCCACCGCTTGCTGTTTTTGTCATAGGCTGTGCCTCCAGCAAACGCGTCTACAAGTGACGTCTGACTCGAGTGTCCTCTGGCTTTCTCAGTTTTAACTGAGGACGTGGAGGGTGCCAGTCTTAGTTATATACATCTATGGTACTCCAAAGCATGTGTGAGGCTAAGGTGGTGCAGCAAATTGCTTGTGATGCCGCCTCTGGCAACAACTTCAGCTCGACAGCGTTTGCAGTAAATAGTAGTTTGGTCCACATCTGACATCCCGACAACAGACACGGCTCCTTTTTAAGGCAAAAGTTCTTCTTTGTCATCCTGTTCAACTTTATCGTCTGCTGCAGCTTCAGTTTCAGAATGTTCTCTGTCCATTTTCACTGCTCAGTACCTCTAGTAACGCATGTACTCTGTTGCATGTGTGCTGAACGGTGCAGCAGTGAAAAAGATCCCCCCTTAAACAGTTTCCCGCTGAGCCACGTTCCGAATGTTGCTTAGTTTATTTAAACTGGTGTTGCGGTGTAAGAAAAATCCACATCATAACAAAAATAAAAGATGGTTTTCGGTATGAACCAGTATACCTCCCAGCGCTATTCTTACTACATTTAAATGTGAGTGATTTGATTTACTGAGGAACAACTCCACTGAAGGGCAGCGAGAGCAGTGGTTACCAACCTCATTGCTGGCTGCCAAGGGGTCCCCATAATACTTCAATCTTCAGGGCCCCAAAAATGTGTGCCAGTTATGAACCGAGACTCCCAAAGCGTGTAAGTGCTGAACAGTTCCAAAAAAAATGCCCACTCTGTATCGCCAGACCCCTGATAAATATAAGACCGATCCCAGAGTCTTCATAACGACAGAAGAAAATTCTCGTGGTGCGTGCATGCAGCTGAGGAGCCAGGCAGACGTGGGCTGTTGCTCGGTGTGGCAGCGAGCTGATTGTTTAGATTGGATAAGCTGCCACACTTTGGAACTCCACGGGCTCACAATTAGGGCGCTGCGCCCACAGGTGTTGGCATGTGCACCGTCTACTGAAATTCTCATCGTGCGACACGTCTACACTCTCCGACATTATGATAAATGATCAGTACTGTAGATTTATAGCTACATAGATAAATGAATGTGAAAGGGGGGGCCGTACAGAATATTATATGATAATATGTTTAAAGGGTCATTACTGTCCCCTGTAGAGGGTACAGTGCTGATCAACATGCAAGACGTCATCAACGTCCAACATCATGTTGAGTGATTGAAAGAATGATAGATCTGTAAAGCAACGTATTATAGATAGATGGATGTGAAAGACGCTATATAATAGAAAATTTAGGTTTATAGGCTCATGAGTCCAGTGAAATTCTCACTTATGTATGCTAATCAACTTTTAACACATCGACCCTCTTCATCACCATGATTAGTGAGTAGCCTCTACCTGGCCACCCTCTACTCATGATGGTACATAAAAAGAGAGAGAGGTTGGCAGCGTGTGCCGATGACAATGCATTCCTGTACCCACCACACAGCGAACCACCCAGACTGAGATCCTCAGCACCACCCTGAACATACATAAAGGATAACAGAAATTTAGTGACAACTAATGACATGCATATGACCCTGGAAGTGACCCATAGGGGTCTTCATAAGCTCCATCCAGACAGTGTGTGGTCAAACATGGCATCCAGAGTTGAAGTCCGTTTGACTCTTTTTATACATTGGCCAGTTGTAAGGCGGTAAGGGGGACTTGCACGAGTTCTACTCCTAGAACTTTCCATTTAAATGTTTGTTTACAGGGGGGCCTGGGTTAGAGCCCCCCATTATTTGTTCAGCTCCATGCTCTTCATTTTATTATGAAGTCAAACATTTGAACTTAAGTAGGCAAACACGTCTGTGAATTTAACCCGACTCGCTCAAAATGTTTCTCAGTTTGGATTGTGAGGTTCCCTGAACTCGGAGACCTTGAGGGTCTTTGAGCAGATGGCCATTTCTACACCCCAATCGTTGAACCCTCTTGTCCAGGTGCGCGGCCTGCAGATTGAGTCGTTAGTTGTCTTGTCAGCTCGCGGTGTTGGTCTGAGCCCCCATCTTGGCTGTCACTGTGCGTTTCAAGGTGTGCTCCCTCATCCTGGGCTCTCCATGCTGTCACGTTAGCCTTTTTCCCCCTGCTGCCTCTCGGCTCCTGACAGCCCACAATCACTTTAATTTAGCTGCACGTTTGTGCTAAAGTTAGATACCTGGCTCGGCTTGGCCAGCCATACGTTTGCTTACGCTGACGTTTCACTTGAAAACTTCTTGGGAATCACATGTGACATATGGAAATTGCAATCATCTGCATTGAGGAGATTAAAGCCCTCATGACTTATTCATGGCTGCTCTCATAGGTTCCATCACAGATGTGTGCAGAGATTGACCTCTCAAGTGCACACTTAGAACGGCTGTGTCCGTAATTCTGAGGGGCTCGGCGTGATGAGCTGCACGTGGACCGCATTGCGAGCAAAATGTTATGAGCCTGGTACATCAAGGGAAACACCGGTGAAACCAAACGGTTTTAATGTGACAACCTAAACCCCTGATTGCTGGTTTTCCAGTTCACTCCTGGGGGACACCACACCCCTCCCCCCCAAAAAAAAACCAGTACATCATTCTAGCTTTCAACTGGTCTCAGTTCACCACATTTACCCATACTCTACTTGATGCCTTCAAGACTGGCATAGCACATGCCATGGTGGTGCTATGTCTGCAGAATGGGCTGGTTGGAGAATCTCTAAATCCACAGCTTCACATGGCAGACCAAGTCAGTCGTCGAGTGTCAATGGGGACTCATGAAGCAGATGGCAGACATGGCTTCCTCCTTGTCACTCCTCTTTTTGTGCAGATGGTTGAGCCACCGATGTCGTCTTCAGTCCCAGTCACTGACTTGAGTGACAGTTGGTGTCTCCGTGCCAGTCTTTGATTGACAAACTCATGTCTGTATGATGGATGTCACTGAGTTCCAGACTCCTTGTGCATCTCCCCAGGTACCCTGACAACTGTGCACACCAACACAAGGCATGTGTGCCAACTCCATACACAGAGTGAACGGCCCTGGCACTGAAGCCCAGGAATCTGGAGCCATGAATCAGCAGCTGTAACTGCAGTGCCCCCATTCTGTTATCTGTGGTTGGTGATGGTGGGATTGCAGACCCTCTGGATTCTGCCTGTGCTGTTTGATTCCCTGAGATCGCTCTGTGTTGTATCCCACTATTCTTTAACAGACTTGGAACAAACAGCCTTCTTTTCCAGGACTCCAATACAGCCGTCCTCGGTGTTCGCCATTGCGCATTAGCCCGAGTTTCCCCCTTTTGCAATGGCAAAGAGCCTTCACAGTAAATGGTGGAGAAATTTAAAAGTACCCTGACCACCCCAAGAACATGTGTCTGAATATATGGTGGTGCTTACGGAAAGCAAACGTGAACAGATTGCCTCCCGCCCGATCCTCATTGACATTCCTCTGCTCACTTTTATACATCACCTACCATTCTGTCATTCCACTGCCACACTTTGACATCCATGATGGGCTGCTGTCTTGTCCAAAGTTGGTCTCTTCTTTCTGCCCAGTGCCACCAGTACAGGCCCTGGTGATCTGGATTGGGATTAAACAAGTTCAGAAATGTCATGTTGTGTTGTCTCAGCTCTAAACACAAGAAGTAAAATATTCCAAAAATATTCCTGGGGCCATGTCAAAATCGCATGGTCCCGGTGCCTATCCCAGATTCATTAGACGCCCAGGTAGCCTGACACACGTCTTTGAGAGGAAAATCTCCAAGTACCCTGATAAACATGCACACGGACGCCAGGTATGTGTGCCAACTCCACACAGGATGATCCTGGCACTGACACCCAGGTCTCTGGAGATGTGATTCTGTGCCCCTGTGCCATCCATCAATCTGTTGTCTGATGATGGGTTTGAAGGTCACGAGGCTGCTGTCTGTGATGTTTAATTCCCTAAGATCATCCAGTAATTGCTGTATACACTTCTCTGATGTACTCATAATAAATAGCCTTCCTTTTGTGGCCTCCATCACAGTTGTCTCAGTGTTAGTCATGCGTTGGCGCATCCAGTGTTTGGTTGGAAGTCTGCTCGCGGAGTCACCATGTTGTCTGTGCTCATCCCCCTTTTGCTTATTCAAATTGCCTTCACAGTAAATAGTGGAACAATTTGGATGTTCCCTGGTCATGGACCTGAACCTGTGGCGGTGCTTATGGGAAACAAGTGTGAACAGACGGCCTCCCCCTTAATACTTGACACACTCACATTCCTGCTCCAGCTTTTATGCATCACGTGACATTTTCTCTTTTTATATCATTGCTGAGCTGCTGTTGTGCCCATGGTAAGTTTGTCATTTGAGCCCAGTGCCACCAGGACAGTCCCTGGTTATCCTGAACGGGATTATACAGGTTCAGAGATGTCATGTTACATCAGCTGTCAACACAAGTAGTTAAAGACCCCAATAGTATTCCTGTGGCCAGGCTGAGTTGAATTTTGGTGGAAGCATACGTGAGGGGGGACGTCAGTGTACCCCTCTGTACAATTTGCTGAATGACCTGGCTGTACGCTCTAAATAATGTTTAATTGGCGACCAGGGCAGAGTTTTGAGCTCCTCCTCTCTTCGTAATTGCGTCTGAATGCCTCTGTAAGATTAGCATTGCGTGCTTCTGTGTCAACACGATGGGAGCCGACCCGGGGGATGAATAATCACCGCAACATGCAGGCTGGCCCGCTTAGTGGCTCTTATTTCATTCGTCCTCCTCAAAGTGTGTTTTCTAACAGCAACGGGCAATCTGATGTTCAATTATTATTGGAGACCTTTGGCTGTGTAGTGCGACTGTTGCTAAAATATGCCTTGACATTGGTGAGGGGCTGATGAAGCATCCCCGGTGTCCTCCAGTAGAGACTGCGCCATAGTGGGCTCTCCCTACTCATCTTGGTGAAGACGCACGTGCTGGCACGTCCCAGGTGACATCTTCATTTTGTTGTCTTTTCACAGATCATCCAGGACCGAATCTTTAAGCACATATCACGCAACAGCCTGATTTGGAACCGCCATCCAGGAGGCCTGTTTGTCCTGCCACAGTATTCCGCCTACCTGGGAGACTTCCCCTTCTACTTTGCTGCTCTTGGTAAGCATGGGGGGGGGGGTCTCGCCTTGGGTTATTCAGGGGGATGGAGATGGGAAATATTCCAGATGCAATGCCAGTGTGTGCTCTCCATGCTAATTAAGAAACGGGCCAGCCTTTGATGTCCGTTTTCGTGAAAGGTGGTGCCGGAAAAGTTAAATTACTACAAGGTAAAAAAACAAAAAAAAAACAAAACGGATCTCCACACATCAAAAAACCTGCTAAATCAGGTTTAGGCAATGAGGGTCTGTCTAAGAGACCATTTCCAGATTGGATTGACTTTTAAAGCTGTTTTCTATTTGCTTTTCCTCCACCATCATTTGCTTAATTTGCCATAGCCGAGCAAAGCGGCCTTGCGTAAAAATGATGACGGCTAGCAAGGAGCTCAGGAGACTGCAGTGAGCTGCTTAGGACAGTTGGGGGTGCCAGAGGACACCACCGGAGGGGACACAGACAGAGCTGCCATCATGTGGTTTGTTATTTCAGTCTTAGTGTTCATGTTCTATTGTTGAGGCACTGTGATAATCTAATTATAGTAATAAAAAGAAGGGATTTACTTCCGGGGTCCAAGTATTATCCAGCTGGCTAGTATGTGTGGCACATTTCATGTCAACTGAGTGTTCCTGTCCGTGTCTGTTCACCTGTTATATAGTGTCATTTATCTACTGTGCCTATCGGTCATATAGTGCCTTTCATATCAGTCTCTTATTGTGTTCCTTTGTGTCTATTGTGTCCTTACTATCTCTCTGTTGAGTGTAGTGGCTCTGTCTGTTTACTTATCTGCCTTACAGAACCTTTCATATCTACATGTACATCTATTATATTGTGCCCATATAGTATATCTATCATATGATTACTTTTATTGATCTGTGTATTAGATAGATTGATTGATAGAGAAAGGTTATCATATATTGCCTTACCTATCTATCCATATATTTAACTATATAGTACCTTTCATATACCGGCATGTCTGCCTATCATATAGTGCCTTTCCTATCTATCCATCTATCTGTGTATTTCACTATATATTGTCTTTCATATCTGTTTATTATACTGTATGGTGCCTTTCATATCCATCTACCTATCATATATTGCCTTTCATATCTGTCTGTCATACTATATAGTGCCTTTCACATGTCTCCCTATCATATAGTGCCTTTCCTATCTATCCATATATTTAACTATATATTGCCTTTCCTACAGTATCTATCATACTGTATAGTGCCTTTCCAATATATCTGTCAGTCTGTCTATCTTTCTGCTGTATGTATCTATCAAGTATGGTCCCTTATCTGTCCTGTCAGTGACCTGTTGCCCTTTTTGTAGCTCCCTGTGTATTATATATAGCGCCTTTTCACTCTCCCTCTGTTGTTTGTCACTGATGGGGTGCCCCGTTGTAACAACTTGCCATTCTGTTCATATTTGTGTCTCTCCTATTCCTGCCCTCTTTTGTTGCCTTGATTTCTCCTAAAGTTCTTGAATATCAGACCTGAGACCTCCACAGGCCCTTTAATGGTGGTCCGTCTCCTTTTTGTCTTGTCTTGATACCCCTCCAGCCCCCTCCCATTGATTGCCTCCATATTGATGGTCCCTCCCAGATAATGAAATGAGTGTCTGGTTGACAGCAGCGAGGCGCACTCTTCCTGTCAGGCGTCAGATCCTCCTCTAATCCGTCTGGTTTGATCCCCCCTCTCATTTGACAACGTCAGTTTGACAAAATTCCGCCCTTGTGTGGCAGCGCTGTTTTCATGCCGTAGTTCTTACGGGCTCTGTAGGTATTTTTGATTTGACTTGATGACAGCCGGGCTCCTGACTGACAGCCCTGATAATCATGGGAAGCGTTCTTGTTCTCTGAAGTCGTGTACAGGTGTAAAAAGTTGTATCGGCTGTCAGGTGCCACTTGAGATCCTTTGCCTCGTCACCGTGTGCGGTGACACCAGCTTTGACGTGTGTGGGGGTGGGGAGGGAGGTGGGTGGTTTTGCTGATTTCCTGGAATGGAAGGCCTTAAAATAGTAGATTTGGTGTGTGTGGAAAAAGTGGAATTTCTGGTTGGAAAACGGAGCTTGCTCAGAAATGAAAGTGACAAAACAACAGTGGTGGGGCATCTGCTTCAGACTGGGATGACAGAGAAAGGGGGCTTCTTCAGAATAAAGGCCATCACCTTAAGTGTTGCACAAAAGACTAAGACATGTCGTCATATCAGCTCAGAAGTGGAATACCACTAGGGGTTGGTGGGTCCTACACTCCTGAGGAATCAAAGTGCACAGAAGCAGGAAAATAGCAGTAGAGGGCAAAGTGGAATCTAATAGAAGAGGTGGGGGGGGGGAATATTGTGGGTAGAGTGGTCCCCTAACCGAAGGCTGCTCTAGAAGGATGACCCCCTTGACTTGGAGAGGCAGCAGTCATGGAAAAATACCTCAGGCCACAAATCAGCAGCTGAATCAAATGACACTCCAATCACCCCAAGTGGGTGTGCAGAGGTGACACAGTGAGGTGTGACGTGACTTTTTCCTGGTGTTCCTTGTCCCCTGTGGCCCCCAACGCAGGGACTTTCGTATGCACACTGGGGTTTAATGATCCGCCTGTTCTGACATTAAATGACAAATATGCCAGCTGGCTGAAAGCTCCATCTTAACATGCATGATCTTTGTGTGTGTCACCATGCTGGTGACAATCATTAGGCTTCAGTTAACTTGTGCTACTGAGCACATAAACCACCATTTTTGCATTCTGTTTTCTCCAAGTCTTCTATTCAGTTTCTTTTTCTTTCTCCCCGTCTTTCCATTTTATTTTTTGTCTTTATCTAATACTTGAGCAGAGATGTGACCCAGCAACCCCAAACTTTCACAGTGCACGGACTAGAGGAAACTGGGGGTGGGTTTTTTAGAAACCCAGTGGGCGGAGCCTTTTCAGCAGAGCATTTCAGGGCTGACTTTTTCAGTGGAGTTCAGCTGCAGCGCTCCACTCTGTTGAGGAGCCAATCAGATTTCACTCCTCCGACGGCGTTTAGCGGCTTTTGTCAGTGACGATGCACATTATGCCCGCTCACCGTGCGCCTCGCTCTCGCCCCCATTTCAAGGCGTGTCTCGTACTTGGGAGGACCGTAGCATAAAATCCCATAAGTTGAAAGATCCATCAGTTTTCAACTTGAAGCAAAGGAGGTAAACACAAGTTCTCCGAATTATCATGCATACAATCAGAAAAGCACTGCAGTGATGCACTTGTGGTCGTCTTGTTGGTCACATCAGAGGACTCCTTGTAGAGATGCCATGTTCTGAGGAGGACGGCTCCCCTTCTGCGTACGTCATGTAGGCTCTTTACACTTCTATACACACACTTAACATTACACTGATTTCCTGTCCTGCCGAAAAAAAAGGGGGGTTTAAAAAGATTTTATAAATGACTGTGCCAGCCAAGAGGATGGAGAGAGGAAGTAGGTTTGCATGTGCAAGATGGACCCCAGCTGTCTTTGACCCAAATGCGAGCACAGATTTGTCTTATTTGCACATTAAAGCGCTTTGTGATCTTAAGCCAAGCATGCGCTCGCATAAGTCGGCCATTCAGATGTGCATCGGTTAGAGCCACAAGGCTCGTGTGTGTGTGTGTGTGTGTGACTGAGGAATCGGAAGGCTTTCTGGGGGTGAAGAATTTTCTGGAAGGCTGACACCACAACATTCCCGTCTAGTCTGTCACTAATGTGTCGCAGTGGCTGTCATTGGGGTCTCTCCTGGCACGACTTGTTCCGGAATGTTCGGTTTTGCTCTACAAATTCCCGATTCACACTACAAACACCTCACAGACTTCATCCCACCCCTCGGATATCATTTTTTTGTTTTTAATGGGAATTTCCACTGATGTCCTTTGCCATCTCGATTTGCCTGGCACTCTTTTTATGCACCACCCAGGCGGTGTGGTTAGTTAGTATCCTACTGGTTACCTAGGTATTGTTTTTGTTTGGGTTTTAATGGGGAATGATTGGGTTCTTGTTGATGCTGCTAGCAGTCGGGTTGCACTTTGACCTTCTTAATTGACTTGCCTTTGTTTTTTGTGTACAGTAACTATCAGAAGACCCTACATGGCACATGGAGTCCAACAACTTGTGCTGCTCACTCCTCTCATTTCTTTATTTGGTTTGTGTTTTGTTTTTAGGAGTCAAACCTTCCTCCAGGTTCACTGCCGTGATCCACGCCGTGACTCCATTGATATCCCAATCCCAGCCCATCCTCAAGCTCCTGGTGGCCGTCTCCAAGTCTCAGTACTGCGCACAGGTAGGCTGCAACATGCTGTGGCATCCTGCGTGGCACATCTGTGTGTCTGGGGTATTTATTAAGAGGCGTAGGGATGGAGACGCGTAGCTGGTAAGGTGGCTTGGGGGGGTCAGCGCTCACCCCCGACTCGCCTTGTGAGCCCACTCTGGTCACAGTATTCATAATAATTTATATTCAGTGCTGTCTGTCGTAATAACGAGTCCTGCAAACTGCCATGAGTGACCAGTGGTGGACTCGCCCGTCTCCGAGGCTCAGGAGGGCTTTAAAGGTTAACTCTTCATTTTTGATTTCTAAAGTATAAGACAGTAGGATGTGTGTGTTGGTAGATTTATTCATACACAGTAGATATGCATGTCTGTGTCACCGTGGACTTGGCACATTTTCAGATGCCACGTATGGATTTGTCTTCCACAACGCAAAAAATGAGCAATCTGGGTAAATCTGTGTGTTTAAGCACGGAGACCCCACTGCACTGTCACACTTGGATAGATGGCCTCAGAGGATGGACATGCATGAAGAGTGAAGGCTGATCCCATAAAAGAGCTGCTGTGGCACCCACTGAAAAACGGAATGCTACCCTTAAGAGCGAGACAGCCAAGCATCACAGCTTGCTGCGTAGCCACAGACCGGTCAGAGGGCACGAGAGCATCAGGACTGCACCACAGAGCAATGGGTTCTGCTGAATCCCAGATTGCAGGTCCTCAGTTGTCCTCTTCACTCGGCACACACCAAATCCCAGCAAACGAGGCTCCGGGATTCTGAGCCCAACACTCTTTCCCAGCCATCTTCTGTCCAGTGTCTGCTTTTGTTTTGTCCATTTTCACCTTTTCTTGTTATTTGTCAGTTTCTCTGAACCTCTTCTACTAAGGCCAGCATCCCAGAATCCTCTGCAGATGACACCGGTGTTTGGTGTGTATTTCGTAAAAGATTAAGAGGTCTTGTCAGACGTTTGTTTCTCATTCCACACACTTGGACGTTCTCGTCCTTTTTGTGCGTCTGGGCCTTTTCCTTTAAGCGTGTTTCTCTCTCCCCCTGGTTCTCTCAGGATAGTAATGGACGCCTCTGTATGAAGACTGTCACCTGGAGTCTCTGTCTCCGTTTTGCAAAATAGCAACAGGCTGGCGTGGTGTTTGTTTTTTTTTTTGAGAATGTTGTTTCATTTTGGCCATTTTTGAACCCAGGACTACTGATCTTTAAGGGATGCCAGGGCCTTGCCACCCAAGTGAATAGAATGACAGGTGTCAGCGGTGGTAGTGCAGTCAGAAAGGTTTCTCGAATAACCAGAGCAGAGCACATGGTGGGTTAAGGACAGGCTGAGGGAGTTGGCCATTAAGGGAACGGCCGTCGAAACTGGGGGGCTTTGTAGTCCTATGTGAATAATAAGTGACAAATCCTTCATTTTGAACACTAATGCCCGTTATACACACACTTGTAATGCCTTGGCTATATTTTTAAATCAATTTAATAGTATCTTTGATGAAAAAGGACCCCTTGTGGCCCCCACAGCAGTGCATGGTCTTTAGAAGAAACCCTGCTACAGAATAAAGATGAAGAATTTCTATCATAAAGGTGACCTTTGAGTGGTACTGTAGAATAACGCATTTGTGATGCCTCACCTCGGGTCCTGCATTTGGTTTTGGTGTCCGACAGTGCAGTGCCAGACGAGGGGCAGCTCCGCTGATTACAGGGGGTGCTGTGAGCCTTTACAGTTTGAGAATACGAATGGCGAGCCAGAAGTGACACGCTGGAGGTAACTGGTCCAGTAGGCCCAGGCTGATACTTGAAAATGAGCAGGGGGGGCTTGGTAAGGACTGGCAGACGTTGGTCTTCGCGCGGTTCACTGCTAGCCGCAGAGAGTGGCTTAACGGAAACCTGCAGCCGACACCCTTGGCAGATTGAGGACCCCCACCTCACCTCCCAGCAGCCTGAGCAGCGGTGGGCTTTAGGACCCAGCAGCTCGCCTACGCTGAACTGGTTGAAGCAACGACACACAAACAAACCTGCAGGGCCTTCTGGAGATTTTTGAACTGCATGAGTGAGAAATTGTAATTTTGAAGACATCTGTAGCCAATTTGCATTTTATGGAAGAGGAGGCCAGAGGAGCAGCTGAAGAGCTTCAAGCCTGAATATTCATCTGAAGATGTTGAGCGGTCAATTTGCCTCTTTTATTATTTATTACATTTATTTTTTTTTTTTATTTGTGCTCCTATTCCAGTTGTAACCGCGTCAGAATGCACCCCATTTTATTTTATATATTTATTGCCCTGTAAGCGTAAACCTTATTTAATGACAGTTAACGACAAGCAGCCTTTCTTACTCCAGTGTACCAGCACAGAAGCTTTACAAAAAAACAGAAAAAGGAGCCGTCTTCATTTGTGTAAAATCAAATGGTGTGAGTAATTACTCTTAAAAGGATAAAACAATTTACTTGAAAGACCACCGTTTACCATCGAGCTGCGCATTTGAGACCCAAATGAAGGCGTGTTTGGGTAAAGAGACTGCACTTAGCGTAAACACTTTGAGTGCCCCCCTCGCTGGAAACAAATTTCAGGGATGGCGAGTGAAGAAGCACAATGGACGCTTCGTCTGCGGCCCCCTTTGCTGCTCAGGTGACATGGTGGGTATTGAGGCGCCTCCGTGTTTTTTGGATTTTTTTTGGCTTTCCGTATCCTTGCAGCCCCCACTGGTTTTTAGCTTGTCACATTTTCAAAGCAGTTATTTTCTTGCACACGACTTAAAACTGTAAATTCTAGGCGGTGGAGTCGGCACGCAAATCTTCAGCTTGGACTCGTTCATTTGTGGTGCCAGCGACTGTGTTGATTACAAGCACATCACTCTCGCGACGCCATCGTCAAGCCTAACCTGTTCAAGTTTGGGTTTGAAGGCTGTCGCGATGCCGTTTGTGATGTAATTATTTATCAAATAATACGTAACTAAATTAAAACAACCTTCTACCAAAAAACTAGTTTAATCAAATCGGCACAAAGTGAAATAGGACATTTGAACACACTGTAGTAGAATTTCCGTTTCCATCTCCGACTCCACAGCCCCGGTGAAGACTGTTGGGTTAAATGCGACTAAACGAGTTGGCACCCGTTGAGCGAAAGTTTCACCGAAAGCCTCAAGAATTGCTGGAAGGATTTTGCCATCCAATGCTCTGATCTTCTGCCTCGATTGCGGGCTTTTGTGTTAGGGATGTGGAGGAGGATGGCGATTGTGACGGGGACCGGCCATTCAGCCCAACGTCGCTTGTTAGGAAATCCGTAAGGCGGTGGTTTTGGTCCAGCGGTCTAGTGATTAAAAGTAAATGTAACACCCCATGAAATGTTAGGGTGTGTGCAACTGGATTCTCGACTTCCTATCTAACAGACCCCCCAGCTGACAGGCTAGGAGGCCACCCTTCTTCCACAACTAATCCTGAACACAGAGTCCCCTACCGTATCCCTTGTTCCATCACGATGGTTCCAACACCGTTATCAAGTGTGCAGGTGACGTCACACTAGTAGGTCTCGTCTGTAGCAGTGGAGGAGGTCCAGAGCTTAGAGACAGGGACCACCAACAACAGCCTGACCCTCAGCATTAGGAGGACCAAAGAGCTCATCATCCGCTTGAGGAAATCAAAGAGCTGCTGCCACCCCTCTCCCATCTCTATCAGTGGGACTGAGCGCGTGTCCAGATTCGAGTTCCCATCTCTGAGGGTCTTCTCTTGGGCTCTCCACACCTCTGAGCTCTTGTTGAGGAGACACTAAGAAAGCCTATCTAAGAACTCTGATCCTGCCGCTACACAGCCGAGCGTATCCTTTCCAAACTGCATCTCGGTGTGGTACGGCAGTTGTCCTCTCACTGACCAAAAGGCCCTACGACGAGTAGTGCATCACTGGCACCCCACATTGAGGGTCTGTATCACGAGATGCTTACAGAGGGCACACAGTCTCATTGAGGACCTTGTAGAATCCACCAGGAGGTCTTCATTGTACCGGAGGTCAGTGACCCTCACTGTGAACAGGCTGGAAAAGTCCGCTAAGGTAGCATGCAGGGACCCCCCTCTCTAAGTCTGGCATGCTGTAACTCCGCTGCCCATTAGAACCATCATGGATGACCAGACCATGGCACCATCTCATGGAGCAGGTGAATGGATGTAGAGGAGATGACTGGGCCTCCCTAGCACCTCACTCCAGACCTTCTGTTTTGATTGGTCAGTTCCTTAATTGGCTGGCGCTCTGTCATTGGCCGGCCTGATCTGTGTCACCTGGTGCCCCTTTCTCTATGATGTTTGGTTACAAAGCTCTCAGTCTGACGTTTGCTTTTTTCGTTTTTAATTAGGAGGTGATGAATTCTGATCAGATATTCATATCGCGGCTTCAACAACAACAAAAAATGCAATTGTGTCACAGATTTCAAGCCTTCTGTGGAAATAACAAAGGTGCGTCGCCGGATGAAGTCCTTCACCTCACCAGCGGCCCACACCAACACACACCTCCACGCGCCCAATTCCCCCCCCAGGTCCTTGTCTTCGTTTTTCATTTACGAGCACAAAAACGAGTTCCAACTTGCGGCAGAAGTCGAACCGGCTATACCGGCCATGGCTGTTTCTACAGGCAAACGTATTGATTGTGTTCTCATTAGAGCACTTCAGCCACCTCACCTTCCCAGGCTTTATAAATGAATCCATCTTACTACGCCAGTCGGGTCTTAGCCACATGTTCAAAAAAAAAAAAATAATAATGAAAACCTCTCAAATATCAAAAGATTTACAAAATGTACGCCGTTTGTCCTCCGCACACTTCGGCCTCCATGGTGAGGAGATCAGGCTCAGTGATGGCCATCGCTTGTGTTACAGAACTCCTTGTTCTTCTTTGTGCTCAGGGTAGTTCTTCATGACCTGGACCGTGTGGTTGGCTGTGTTAGCTACAGTAGATACAGTATGTATACACCGCATAAGCATAATTTAAACCTATTAATAGGAACACCTGCTTATTCATGAAGTTATCTGATTAGCCAATTGTGTGGCAACAGTTGTACAGGTCAGGAACTTCAGCTGATGCTCACATCATGTCCAGCCGACAACTGGACAGATGATTTATTTACTGAGCTCAACTGGGAGAAGTGCATAAAAATGAATGCATCTGTATCTGTGTCCCCATCTGGTTGTTGTGTCTCTGTCATTCCAACAGATGGCACATCACAAATATTACCACTGCTTTTTAAGAATCTCCTACCAAATGGTACAGAACAGAGACATATGCACTGCATCTATCATTCCAACAGATGGCGCATCACAAACAGCCCTGCTTTTACGAATCCCATAACAAATGGCACAGAACAGTGACATTTGCATTGCATTTTTAATTCTGACAGGTGGTGCTTCACAAACATTACTAGTGCTTTTTAACAATCTACTACCGAATGGCATGGAGCAGAGGCCTAAACATTGCATTTGTCATTCCAACAGATGGTGCATCCCAAACTTTTGCAAATCCCATACCAAATGGTACAGAACAGAGACATATGCAGTTGATCTATCATTTGAAAAGATGGCACATCAGAAACATTTGTAGTAATAAAATGCATTGCATTTGTCAGTCCAACACATGGTGTATCACAAACATTTACACTGCTTTTTAGAATCGCATGCCAAATGACATGAAGTGGAGGCCCAAGCATTCCATTGGTCATCCAAACAGATTGCGTATCACAAACATTTTTACTAACACATTTTAATACAATTGTTTGTGATGGGCCATCTGTTGGAAAGATGAATGTAGTGATTTTTATTACTACTTGCATTACTAAATATATTCCAATAGAGGGTGCAGTGCAGATGTAACACTGTGGTCAACATCAATTACTGAGATTTACACCCATCTTGGCTGGGCAGCACAGCCAGTCTACTTAAGGATAAGTGTCTGTCGGTTTGTCTGTCTGGTAGTTAAATCTGTGTCATTCTAACAGATGGCATATCACAAACATTAACACTGCTTTTACAAATTTCCAAACTAAGCATCATATAACAGAGACATATGGACTGCAGGGTGAACTGTAACCATTTATGGTGAGGTCTACGTTGATTACTTGCATTTCAGCCCATCTTAGACGGGTAGCACACCTAGCTTGGACATGTTTTGTAGTGCATGGAGTAATAAAATGCATTACATTTGTCTTTCCAACAGATGGTGTGTCAGAATCATTTTTAGTGATGGAATGACAAACGCAATGCATTTTAACAGGTGACACATCCCAAACCTTAACACGGCTTTTGTGTATCCCATGCCAAATGGCATATAACAGACATATGCCTTGTATGTTGCCCTGCAGATGTTGATGCCAACGTCTTTGTTGGGTACTTAGATTTCAGCTCGTCCTTGACGGGTAGACCAGCTAGTTTTATGTATGAACGGTTAAGCTGTTATGATCTAATGTGCTGCGTTACGTCTGACTAACTCTTGGGACGGTATTCTTCTGCCATCTAATGGATGAAGTAGCATTAGGCTGCAAAAAGTCATGAATATTTGTGTGAGTTTTGCCACTTCACGGTAACTCGTCAAGGCGCAGCCTTTAACCACAACACACAAGGGTGCGTAAATGAGAAGCTGTAAAGCCAGTTTTAGAACAAACTGAAAGCGAAGCATTAGTTGAACCAAGTGATTGTGCTGACAATGTGAAATGGTCCTCAGACGTTGGCACAGGTCGTCATGATAGACATGGACGTCGCATGATGCTGCCGTGTGGTGCCGTATCTACATGGCTAAAAGACACAATGATTGTGATCAAGTGGAAGGACCTGATAGCCCCCTTAGCACTGTTCATAATTCAGCAGACGTCGATGTTCGCATCAGGGAAACGTGGCATCGTGATAGCCTACAATAACACAAGGCGGCATTGACCGGCTGGATCAGACACAGACGTCCTACTCTGTCATGTGTAAGCAACAGAAAAACATGTAAGAAAAGTGAGCAAAGCAACACACTTGTACTCTACCAGGAGATTGTGACATTGGGCTGCGTGTCGGTGACCGTCTCAAAACATGTCACATGAAGCGCGCGTACAAAACCTTCATCAGCACAGCAGTGGACACCTGACTGGCCTTGCCGACTGATGTCTGTAATTTTTCGTTTCTGGCTCGTTGACACGAAGGAGGTTTGTAGTTGTGGCTCCTCCTGGTGGCTTTGTTAAGGACTGCTGCTGTGGTCAAAAGAAGCTTCCCAGGCTTTTCACATGGCCAGCTTGTGTAGAACTTCCACTGTAAAGACCTGACCCCCCTAAGCCCCCCCAATGTAATTAGAAGATCACGAAACAGATGGATAGTTGAGATGGAAGGCCAGGCTGTCATTTCAGTGCTGTGTTGGTGGTTTTTATTTGGGTTGTGCTTTGACATGTTTAACAAACAAACGGTATGGAGCACAAATTGTAACGCGACACCAGCAGAATCGCTGAAGCTCGTGGGCCAGTTCTCTTACGCAAAAGCAGCAATGCAGAGGATTTGGACAAAGCAGTCGACTTATTCACGGCCTCCTCCTTGTTAGCGCTCCTCGAAAACGCCAACTGACATCTGTTAGCCGTGCCGGCTTGCTCCCCGTCCTCGGACACGGACTTGAATGATGACGTGACGCGTGGATGGACGAGCGCTCCTGTCAAGGCCACGATGAGCGCCGAGGCTCCGACTCTGTGGAAACCTGCCATTTCTGTTGGGAATAACGATCATCTCGAGTGCCTTGGCATTGAAGACATAAGCAGAGTCGTGGAACGCAGACAGCGATGTTGGATTTTCTCAACATGAGGCACATCCTCTGGGTCTGCTTTAGTTTAACCCCACACAGAATTCTTGTGTAAATTGTTTACGGGGCAGACAACAACACGTGTTTCATATCGGAGAACACGGATCACTGGGACACCAGCAACTCGAAGAACATTCAAGTGTGTAGAGCAGAAACCACTCAGATGTGCAGTAGGTAGACAGACAGATAGATATGAAAGGCAATATATAGATAGACAGATGTTTTAGCGTAGTTGGCAGGATTAGATAGATATGAAAGGTGCTATATAGATAGATATTTTAGTGTCGTTGGCAGGATTACATACTTAAATATGAAAGGCACTATAAAGATAAATATGAAAGTCATTAGAATACATAGAGGTGATGTCACATCAGAACTGATGCGTGTAAAACTGATAGATGTGAATGGCACCGTATAAAGCGAGATTTGAAAGTATATAAAATTAGATACGAGAGGCCTAATGGACAGAACAGCGCATTAATGAGTAGATGTGAGATATTAAAGGCACGGTGATACTGTAGATATGAAAGATGATATATAAAGCTAGAGAAATGATGGGCACTCCAATAGAGAGATGTGACAGGCTCTGTATTAAACTAGATAGATTATATAAATTAGATATGAAAGACACTATCATATGTAGATAGAAGGGCATAATAATAAAAAAGATCCATCCACTCATCCTATGTGTCACTCAGAGGGGCTGAAGAAACCCATCCAAACATGGGGGAACATGCAAGCTCCACACAGATAGTAATCAAGCCAGGATTGGAATCCAGTGTCTGTGGCGCTAACCACTGTACCAGCATGCCAACCGTCACTGGCACACAAAGGGCAGAGCCGATCTGCTGGCTTCATGTAATCACTTTTTGTGTTTTTTTTTTTTCCAGATCATCGTCTTGTGGAACTGCGACAAGCCTCTGCCGGCTAAACACCGGTGGCCAGCCACGCCTGTTCCTGTTGTGGTCATCGAAGGAGAGAACAAGGTTAGTGTCCACTGTGTGTGCCAAGTTGATCGTGGCGCCTGCCTCTGTGACCAACTTCGAGGAAGGACTAAGCGTAGGTGCTGTTGCCAAGAGAAAGGTGTTAAATAAATGTTTCAGTATTTATTATCTTTGAATTGCATACACTTCTTGATGTTGTGCCCAAGTGGTCTGTGGTATTTGAACAGCACAGAGTGTGAAACATAGGGGGTCCTGGGGGGTTTGAAACTCAAAACTATAGAAGGTCCCTGAAAATCAATTTTAAAAACATGCTGGTGGTATAAAATACTTCATGTCCATCGCTGGGCTCGTGAAAAGGTGCTGTGGGTGTCAGCTTTGTGCCACTGACGTATGCCGGGGGTCCGCTTCATTCTGGGTTAAGGTACCAGCCTGGTCAGTCTTCTGGGGTCACCCTGAATTCAGGCGCAATGCCACCCAGCCACATTTTCAGGTTGCGTTGTACCATGTTTAAATAAATGCTTAGTATCCACCTGCAGCATGCATGGTGGTTACCACTCAAACCTCAATCCGCCATCTCCTCATGAGGGTCCAGACAAGCACGCCACATTCATTTTTTCAAATTCCCCAAATGATACCTGAGCAAAGCCTGCCAAGGCCCTTCACTCATTCATCGCACTCAACTTTGGACACACAGTTAGATATGGACAGGCTCAGGGTCCAAGTTGTGGGGTTTAGATGAGAACATGGGTGAATTAATGGGGGGTCCGATTCTGTAAGTTCATCCGTTGTAGTCTGCTAGAGCCGGCCACTCAAAGCCATTCAATCCATGGAAGGGTCAAGAGGAGTTGATGACTTCCCTGGCAGCATCAGTTGCAAGTCAGGAAACAGGGGCCTACTTGGGCACCCACAGTACCGTTTACAGAGTGCCAGTTTAAAGTTGGTGGTTAAACTGAGCCACACAGCCCTGGGGACCCCAGGCAGACATGGGGAGAACATGCAGACTCCACATAGGGCACCACATCCACAATGCCTCAGCTGCAGCACCCAGTGTGCCACCATACGATCCCATAGGTAAGTCAAAAAGGGAGACATTTTGGGATTTCAGTGTAAAGCATCATGGCAGACATCTGGAGTGTTCGTCTGCAGCATGAGGCACGTTTTTCGCCACGGGGCACGGACCCCTCAGCGCTCGAGACACTTTGCATGCTGTATGTGGAAGAAACGGAATTAATGCGGTTAAGAAGTGAAATTGCAAAGTTTTCTGCTCCGTGAAGCGTTTAGCGCCTGCAGGGAGACCCGGAGTGCTGCACCTTCAGCTGTTCTGTATGCAGTAGGACTTCCTGTGGTCTCCTTGATCATCCGTAGTTTTTATTTTATTAGCTCAGGTCATGCTCTGCGTGTCAGGTGGGCCCCCTGAAGTATTGCTAAGATATTGATTACTGATTTTTGGGGTGGCACAACGGTGCAGAGTTTAGCAGTGCTGTACCTGTGCATTCAGATTGTGTACAGGTTATTATGGGGTGCTGCCTGTGTACACTTTGCATGTTCTGCCCCTCGTGTTCTTATTGGCTTTTCCCTCAGGTATCTCCTAAAGTGCGAGTCGGACTGACTGGCCCAGAGTGGAGGTCTCCCAAGTGGGTCCTGCAATGGTATGGCCATCCTCTCCCTTGGCTTGCTGCTGCCAGGATAAGGCTCCACCCCCCAGTGACCCCACCCTGATTGCCAGGACATGTCATTATTGATTTTTTTTCCCTTTATCTCTACAGAGGCCGGTGTCCCCCCAAACACCCCCTGCCCACCACCACCACCTCCTCCAGGCTTCAGATCCTCTTTAGATGTTTTGCAGAAACTCTCTCTTTGCCACACTGGGTGGCTTTTTGGTTCAATTGCAGGGAGCAGAGTGGCATACCTGAGACAGTGATATACTAGTGCCAAGTCAGGACTGGGGCACAGATCCAGACTAAGCTGAACTAACCTACAGCAGGGTGTGTTGTGGGCGAGGCAGCCGGGTGGGCGTTCTGCAGACCCTGATGTTTCCTTAATATTTTGGTGTAGGATTCCCAGGTCCCTCAGCAGCCTGGTAGTGGATGTTGCTATAAAACCTTGACAGCCAACCTCGCTGGCTTTTAATGTTGTATCACAACTGGCCACGCAACATGGCGCATAGTTGTATCAGTGGTGACCTCCCAGGGCAGGGCACCGTCAACTTTATTAGAGCAGGCTGTGTGCAGAGAGCTGGACCGCGGTACCAATGTCGCTGTACTGGCTGCCTTTGCATGTCGTCCTGCCAGAATTGGCTTCATCTCCCTAAATTGAATGGACTGAAGGTTGACCGCCGCCTTTAAATGAAATTGACCCATCCATGGCTGCCTGGGAGGACTTCACCAGCCTTTGTGCTTTTCCTGCCCTGATGTAACGACACCCGTCTCTCTGTTCTTTCTTACAGGTGATGAGCAGTCGCTTCCAGCCGTATGACACCATAGTGACCGACGCCATACTAAGCCTCGATGAAGACACTGTGCTGTCCACCACTGAGGTCAGTCCTGGATTAGCACTTCTATATACCTGTACATATGTATAAAGTGAGAAGACGTCCAGCGTCTGTGCCCCTGCTCAGGTGTAATGTTGGCCAGCGATGTCCACAAGAGGGCAGGAATGTCCTGTGAATAAAGACAGTAAACCACATGGCCTACGCCTGTGCGTCATGCTGTCCAAAACAGGGCCGAAATGTCTGACGCAGAAAGACGACAAGAAGCACAAAGAAAAGTGAATGTAAAGGCTGGCGTGTCCGATGAAAGATAAAAAGGTATATCAGGTGACCCGGGGCTCGTAAATACATGGCGTGATTGAATAAGACAGACTTGCCCGTTTTCATAAGCGAGTGCAGCGCTGTAATCCACTGGAGCTCCTCTTCTGGCACTTTCCACAGCGGGTATCTGCCTCAAGTGGGTCACTCCAGAGGCGGTCCGGTTGTGTTCGGTGCCGCCTCACACGTACTCTTCCTTTGAAAATGTCACATTTGACGGTGCTGTAGTATCTTTCCCTTTTGCTGTACGACTCTGCTACTTGTAGTTATCTCGGCACAGCAGCATTTACAGCAGTGATTTGTGCTGAACATCAAATGGCTTCAAGCGTCTCACGGTGATAACATCTGGGGCTGCGTTTTGTGCAGATTGAGCGATTTGTTTTTGATTTGTTTTTCACTCGCGTCCAGACACACAGATAAACAGTCGTTCTGGAAATGGCCAAATTGTGTTCAGGGATGTCTGGAGTTTGTAAATGCATTGAGATGCAACTCAAAATTCAAATTTGCTCCCTTTAACAATGCCTTCCCTGTAAATATAGGTGTCCAAAAATGAATACGTTCTGCATGTACACAATATATAATGTCTCTGGCTATATAGAGTGTATATAATATACATATATATCTTATATATAAATGTCTACGCGTGGAACTGTGCGTGTCTGTCTGTCTGTCTGACCCAGAGGTGCAAGGCTGCAGCATGAAGCTCAAAGAAAGCGACTCCGTCGCCAAGTGAAACCGCAGAGAAACTCGCTTAGCCGCTGATAAACAAGAAAGGAGAGCACGTCGGCAAAACGGAACCTCTGAGGAGAGAGAAACTCGCTTAGCCGCTGATGGACAACAACATCAACGACAACATTTATTTATATCGCACATCTTCGTATAAAAGATGTAGTGAGGAGGCGAGCACGTCGGCAAAACAAAACCGCTAATACACGACGATGTGACTGACTGATTGAATTGCCAGAATCCAGCACAGCCTACACATATAGATATCGATATACAGGGCGTCCTTTCTATTGGATTCTTTCTATCACATAGACTTACAAAGTTACAACTCTTTTAAATTGCACACAGACTTTATGGACACCCTGTATATATATGTGTGTATGTATGTATGTGTATATATATGGCACGGTGGCGCAGTGGATACCGCTGCTGCCTCGCAGTTAGGGGACGCGAGTTTGCTTCCCGGGTCCTCCCTGCGTGGAGTTTGCATGTTCTCCCCGTGTCTGCATGGGTTTCCTCCCACAGTCCAAAGACATGCCGGTCTTAGGTCAATAGGTCCTGTGGTTACAACAGTAGTGTATGTGTGTGTATATATAAATAATGTAATTTAGATAAGCAGGTTTAGGAGATGGCTGGAATTTCTATAAATAGATTAAGAACTCTGTATGGGTGAGCCCCACACCCTTGACGTGGCTACACAAACACAGAGTCGTCCCTGGTTCAAGTAGGTTTTTCTTTTTTTTTTAGTTTAGTTTTGAAGGCTGCACCATCATAGCATTCTTCACACGCACTAATGCACCCATCTTTAATGTCTTCCTTCAGACCGTCCCAGGTGAGTTTTTTGTCCTCCTGTTCTCCCAAATCTGAGGTGAGGTGGATCCTTTTATGCCGGACTCGGGATTACTTCTGTTGTCTCAAAACTACACCAAGGAAGACTTTTAGGTCAGGGGGGACCTCATTGGAAAAGTGAAGCCCATTCTCAGCAGCTCCCTCCGGTGGCACCCACAGGACCCAGCAGGGCTACCCAGTAGGACTACAATTCCCAGGTTGCCCTGCAGGGTTGAGTCAGCACATGGGGTTCATATCCATGAGCAAGTGACTGCAACTGAAATTGACTGCAATTCTGCTTCTCATGCTGGAGGTCACCTTGGATAAAGACATCAGTCAAATGATATATAGAAATAGCGTGTGTGTACAGCGTATAGAAATCAGTGTGGACATATCCTAGAGGTATCACGTACAGACAGCACTGTACTGTATGCACTGTCCATGGACACCATATAGACTGTACTGTATGTACTGTAGACGCCGCGCACAGCCACGTCTATACCCTTACTCTGTGTGTGTGTGTGTGTGAACGTCCTCCCATATGCTGAATCAGGAAACAATTCCTCCTACAAGACAAGCGAAGGTGTGGTGCCTTCCTCTCTTGACGATCCTCCTCCTTATTAAAGGAACACTCGGAATTAATTCAAGTGCTGTGAAATGGTTTTGTTTCAAGCGGATCCCTCATTAACCCAGCTAGGAATGTATCCCATTACTTGGGCGTCGTGTTTGCGGCAGCCGTTACTTCTGCATGGATACCACACAGGATGAGAAATGAGGCCGACTTGAATAATGAAGATAAACAATCATCAGGACATTGTCAGGCGTTTCCAAGTCAATTGCTTTTAGCTTGGATTAGCATGCAGAAAATCTCTGATTACTGTACGCTGGTGCATGTAATTGGATCAGATATGTAATTAAAGTTTGGGGACACTACAGCCTAGTCAGGTTCGGCTTTTATTTTTATTCATTTCTTTAATTTCTTGTTTACTAAGGAGCCCCTGATATTCTGTTGACGCCATGTGTGTTTGTGGCCTGCGTTGCCACCCTAAAGTACAGTAGATCGTGTAACCGGAAAAACACAGACACGCTAAATCAGGTAGACATATAAAATGTCTAAACTAAATACAACAGCAGTACACTTCCGCCATATTGTAAACGAATAACACCGCAAAAATCAGTAACACCTTAGAATGTTAACATTCGTTATCAAACAATTTACACTCCGACAAAATGGCATCTGAGTGACGGCGCACACCATGCAGTAGTCAATAGGAGCTGACGAGTCACGATGTGATGTCCAGTCATGACAAATATAATGCAGTGATGCACAGAGCTGATGATGTTTGCTTTAACACGTACGAAATCATGAACTGATGTACACAAGTAATTGTAGTTTAAAAATTATGTTAAAAGAATTACTGCTTGGGACGAAACAAAGCTGAGATTCTGCAGTCAAAAACAGAAAAGGACCAGAAAATGAGATAAGAGTGGCTGCCCGGTGACGATTCGGTTCCCTCTTCCCATTTGGGAGCCTCTTGAAGCCGACACCGTTGGGAATGTAACTGGATGAGCTGAGCAATGAGGACGAATCACACGTGGAGCAAGGGGACGATGTAAGTGTCCGGTGCTTTTATTAACAAAAAAACAAAACACATCAAGAGTGTCCAAATACATAGTGCAGTTCTCCATAGTTCAATAAATATATAATCCATAAAAGCCACAAGTGAGAAGTGGAGGTTAAAATCCATAATAAATAAAACCGGCTGGAAGCAGCTCCTTTTCTAACACCTGGTGCTTCCTTCCTTCAAACTGGCGGCCCCCCTGCATTTCCCAATGGGCTTTGCGACGGCTGACCTTCCCCCAGTCCGGTGGCATTCCGTCCCCCGGCTACGTACAACTGTCTCACTGGACCAAGACTCGGGAACCCCAACGCGCCAGGGTGCTCACGCTGAGGCTCGGCCTCCCTGACTCCCGCGTCGAGCCGTCGGCCTTTTTGGTCGCCAGTCCAGCTCCTTGAAGTCGCCACTACTTCCACCTTCCTCCTCAATTGTCGGTCACACACACCTTCCGGGGCTTTACTCTCATTGAGCCTGCACTCCCCCTCGCTCCCGCACTGGCACCTCCTAACCTCTTCTCTCTCTCGCACTCGAGCGTCCATTTTAAATGGGAGCGTGGCACCAATTACAGACACAATTCACATTAACAGAAGAATCCAAAATGAACAAAAAAGACAGAGTTTGAAAGCCAGCCCTGAAAAGTACAACTCCTCTCACTTCATTGTCAGAGCATCGGTCACTAAGTGCAAATCGAGACACGCCCACCCACCAGTCGACGGCGGTCATGAATGTCGGCTTTTTCAACGCAAGAATCTGCACGAGGAAAGAGTTAAAACTAATGAACTAACAGCCAAGCTGGAGCCGCCGCTTCCCAACTTCAAGGTGTGCGTGGCAGAGCCGAGACATTTCTTGTCTTGACATCTCCGGTGATTAACTACAGTTTGTTTTTTCCCAGCCTCTTAGCTGTAGACGTTGGAATAAAATACATTAAAAATCCAAATAAATTATTCATTCAGGCTCCGTGTTCCTAATCTTCACGTTACAGAAGCTGCTCGCGGTAAAATGTTTACAAACGGCGAGCAGCACAGTGTACCCGCAGGTCCGCTACGGCACCCATTGGCCCGCTTTGCAGTGTGGTGACCTCCTGTGTTCACTTCAAAGTGCGGCGAGAACACGTCTCCGTCCTCCCTCGTGTTGGAAGTGAGCTCAGTTCTCTGTAACCCAACCGCACGCTTGTGTCCAAAATTGGAGGACATTTTGCCCCTTTGTGTTTTTTTTTTTTGGTCCTGTGAAGCCACTAGGAGGCGCCATTGGCTGCCAGACCCCCAGACACAGCCATTCTGACTCCAATCCGGGTTCGAAGGATGTTTTCATTTTTAAGAAAATTACCTCTGAACGGGATTCTCCATGATCACCGCAATTCCTTCACTCCTCCCAGGCGAGCTTTGTCCTTCTCCTCTTCCTCTGTTTTGACTCCAAATACCTGGACAACATGGTGGGCTAAACCATAGTCTCCAGAAAGCATTTTGGGGTCCGACAGAGCCATCCTAGGTCAGTTCGTTCTCTTTCCAACAGGTCCTCCTGGCGGTACCCATGGAACCCAACAGGGCACCCCAATGGATCCTGCGGGTATCCCAAGTAGGGTTCACCAATGGTGATGCTGCCAACCAGTGTACTTAGGAACGACACACACATGTCTCCCACTGCCCCTCACTTCTTTTGACCTTCCGACTGGGAAACGGAATGCCAACCATCCCAGTTGGGATATCAGTCCCTTCCTGTTTAGGGTCACCAACTAACTTGACGTGTCCATCTTTGAGACGTTCTAGCTCAGCGTTTCTTGACAGGTTTTGTTTTTTTTTTTTCCCTTGTGGACCAATCGTGCCCTTCTTTAGTGTCTTTGAGATCCAGTCTATGGCGACTATTAGATTAGAGTATTGTCATCCACAGTCAGCGGGGGGTTTGCTGTTTTGGAGAATAGCGACAGACCAGGACTGGGGGTTTGGAGTGGCCATTTCTGTCCCCCTTGGAGAATAGGCACCGACTTCCTGGCAGAGTCTTGTCAATTATCTTAAACAACCTGTGGCAACCCATCGTGAGACGCTTCACAAGCCACACGTGACCCGCTACCATTAAATACGACGGCGAGTCGGGACCCTTAGATTAAGAAACTGTTCTAATGGCGTCCAGTATCAAAGGTACCGTATAAATCGTACTGGCGATGTCCACCTGCACCGCCATGTCTGATGAACTCCCTTGTGTGATGATCCACTCGCTGCTGTCTCAACTCCCTTGTCAAGACTGTCAGACTCATCCGCCCCTGGGGCTTCTAAGGCCGATACGTGAGGGGCTTTACAATAAATAAACGACAAAGATTAATTTAATTGACCACCTCCAAGCAGCAGATGTAATCAGCGCCAGCTCATTTGGAGCGAGATGAAAGCGGCCTGCTGCCCTGATAATCTCCAGCAGCCTCGTCGCGATAAGAGAGGTGGCGTTTATTTGTCCTTAAAATGTCACCACTCGACTCTCGAGGCGAGCCTCAACACAGGCCTTAGACTTGGCGACAATGCCACCGCGGACATTTCGGATAAAGCGATTTGTGTTCAGCATTTATAAGATACGACGACTGAAGGGCATTTCAAGTTTGTTTGTGACGAGTCGTCTTAAAGTCACTTGAGTTATGTGAAGTAGCGACATGTCCCACAAGTGCACGAGTGATTTGAGACAAAAAATGAGACTTGGCCAGTCATCTCCGGGCAATGCTTCACAGACTTGCTATTGTCGTGGGTTTTATGAGACTTGACAAGTCCATTTCTTAGGGTGGTCTTCTCCCGCACACACACACGCACACTTCTATATCATAGGCAATGACCCGTGTGATGCCACATTGTGTATAGGAGTGATGGCAAATGCCTGTCGTTCTTAGTGCTGCTGAGGCTGCTGCCCCTGGAATCCGGACTCGGATGAGTAGAGGAAAATGAGTGAATGAAAGAAAGAGGGGAGGATGTTACGTTAACTGAACACAAAGTGAAGTTGTGGTACTGTTAGATTTCAAGATTTGATGAACCCACGTTAGAAAATGACAAGAAAGCCTTGAGAGCTCAGAATTCTACTTCTGTTCACATCTGCTGCCCATTTGACCTGAGCAGGGACAGCTGGGAATGTTCTGTTTTTTATGGAGAATTGGTAACGTCTGATTTCATTGACTGGAAGTGAGCTCTCGACTGTTGTGGTCTGTTTTGCAGGTGGACTTTGCATTTACGGTGTGGCAGAGCTTCCCTGAGAGGATCGTGGGTTACCCTGCTCGCAGCCACTTCTGGGACAGCAATAAGGAGAGGTGGGGCTACACCTCCAAATGGACGAACGACTATTCGATGGTGTTGACTGGAGCTGCTATATACCACAGGTAACTAACTAGGCGAGGAGCTCAGGGGTTCCGTTTATGAGACCTGATGAGCATAAGTAACAAGGGCTAATAACTGCGTTCGTCGGGGATACGCTCCTGATGTTTCTAGTAAAAGAAAGAGTCGGACATTTCTAAATCGGGAAACGCACAAGAAGAGGATTAAATAAAGAACAGCCTATCCAAGCCCTATTGGCACACCCTTCACATTCTGTTGGTCCTGAAGCTACGCCACCGCGAGTCACGAAGGAAAAAACACGAAAAGGTCTGTGATGAACGTGACTACTCTGTTCTCCATGCTGTGTTCCCTTCCACAGTCTTAAGGGACCCTTGAGTATGAATGGGCTCAGAACAAACTGAGAGATTCCAAGGGAAATGCACTGCAAGTGGGAAAATTGGGAAGCCATCCCTAAAATATCGGGACCAAAGGATTGTGAATGGAGTAGAGTAGGTCTCACTCTGTTTTGTAGGAGAACGTCAAGTCTGGAGGTAAGCTGGCGAAAGGCTCACTGTTGGGAGGAACAGAACAGAGAAACTCAAAAGGAAACACGCATGGCGCTTTGGAGTAGGGAATGTTGGGAAGCCACCCCTAAAGTATCGGGGTCAAAGGACCGTGAAGGCCGGGCCAATAGGACTTTTGTCATTTTTGGTCTCTTATTTTGTTCTCTGTATAAGCCTCCTTGCCAGTAGCATTGGTTGGTAAGCTGGTTAAAAGCTCAGTGCTGGGCAGAAGAGACACAGAAACAGGAAATGAAATATAAGTGGCACTCGGGAGGAGGGAAAGTGGAGAAGCCGTCCCTGAAAAATCAGATGATAGGACCGTGATGTGCAGGCCAATAGGTCTTGCTCTGTTTTGTCTGTTATTTTGGTCAAGGGGCCAAGAGTTGGGAGATAAAGTGATTGAGGACACCGTACTGGGCAGAGCGGAGCAGTCAGAGAGATAAGAAGTGAAACACAAGTGGTCCTTCGGAGGAAAGAAAGTGACAAAGCTGTCCCTGAAGAATTAGGGCGAAGGGCGGGCCAATAGGTCTTGCTGTCTTTTATCTGTCATCTTGTTCTCCATACAAGTGTCACGACTCAAAGCTCCTCCAGCTTCTGGCAGGGAGGCAAGCTGGAGAAACAGCTCACTCTTAGGAGGAATAGAAAGGTGAGGAGAAATATGAAAGGAAACGTAAGGGAGAAAGGAGGGAAAGTGGGAATGTGGCCCTAAGAAATGGTGACGAAAAGACTGTGAATGGCGGCGGGCCAACAGGTCTTGTTTTGGTCTGTCTTTTCTTTCTGTCAAACTCTGGCTCTGCCAACCTGGTATCCTTTCCAAACCCACCACACACTACATAAACATTCAACGGGGTTATTTGTCATTTGAATGTATGTATTTGTCTACATTGTGATATTGTTCCATTGCGCCCTTTGCAGCATGTTCTTCTCAGTATCGTCTCTAATTGATTAGTTAGCTGTATTGTATGTGATAATGTGGACTGTGCCCGTTGGCCCGGGTGGAGTCACGATGATCCCTGAGGGCCACGGCTCAGACGTGACACACAGCCGGTGAAGGAGCTTACTGCTTCATTAAAGCTTTCTTTCTTTCTTTCTTTCTCTCTCTTTCTCTCTTTCCCTCCCTCCTTGCTGCGTAATTCATTGAATTCAGAGATCTCGTCTTGCTCTTTGTTTTAAACTGTTGTCATGGGAGACATGAAGCGCACAAATAAAATGTGCTTTTTATCGTTAAATTTATACCCCATCAGTGTTCATTTGCCTCCCTTTTGTTGGCTTCATTTCCTATCTTTAATGCTCACTTAATTAACGTAAAATATTCTCGTAATAGTTTTACCAGTTAATTCTTTTCATTTCCAATCGATCTCGACGCCGTTAAGCCCGCTCGCACAAACACACATCACTTTTCCTTGGCATCTCTTCAGGAGACAGCCTTTTCTCCGGATGTCAGTTGCCTGGCAACCCCGTTCCTTTGGGATGCTGGACTTTGTTGATTACCACTGCAAGCGTTTAGAGCCGCGTTCACACCGAGGTTTGTTTCCAACTGTCTTGGCTCTCTTGGCTTGGCTGCAAAAGACAGCAGAGAAGAAAGATGGGGGCCCGTCGCGTGGTTTATGATGGAGGAGGACTGATGGACTCGGCTGGCGTCGGCTGTCACTTCCAAAGTTCATTTCTTTCTGCAGGTTTAACGGTGTGGTGCCTCCCGTCACATGTGCCTTTGTGTGCAGCAAGCGGGTAGGAGGCTTTCCATAGTTTCATGGGATGTGATCTCCCATGTCATCCTTCCTGTAGTTTAATGGTGCCAGTCACCAGGCAGTGCCCCTCAATACAGAATATTTATAGGAGGCTTTCTATGCAGTTGTGAGCTGTGCTGGCTCAACTGGATTCAGGTTGTAAGGACCACCAGCTTGGCCAGTTCAGGGGGAGTGCCAGTCAGCAGGCAGTGCCCCCCTGTACTGCACACCTTCAGGCGATTTGCCCACAGATATGGCCGCTTTGTGGGCACTGCTGACTCGCATGGATTCAGGTTGCAGTGACTGCCGGCCCGGCCTCTTCAGCTGGGAGTGCCAATCCTTCTTGATGCTTAATGGTGGCAGTCACCATGCAAGGCCCCTCGAGATGTGTATCTTTGCCCGCAGCATATTTATAGGTGCCTTTCTACCGAATGGACCTCTTTATGAGCTTTGCTGATTTATAATGACACCAGATGGATTCAGATTGTGATGGCTGTAATTTTTCATATCGTGGGTCTTTTCAGATAAATGCCATCCTTCTTGTAGTTTAATGGTGGCAGTCACCCTGCAGTGCCCATCAATACAGTTGTCTTTACATATCACAAAGCTTTAGGTGACGTACACAGATACGACCACTTTAAGGGCAGCGTTAACTCGCCCAGATTCAGATTGTAAGGACTGCCAGCTTGGCCATATCGGGAGGGCGCCGTCCTTCTTGATGTGTAATGGTGGCAGTCACCAATGCGGTGGCCCCTTTGACGTGTAGCTTTGCCTAAAGAATATTTCCACAGGTGGGGAGGCTTCATGGGAAACCTGACTGATTTGGATGAACCCTTACCCTTTCAGAAAAAAAATGGCGCCAGTCCGAATGCATCACCTCATGACACGTGTCTTGCCCCAGACTGCCCACTTTGTGAGCGTTACTGATTTATAAAGACGCCAAGTTGATTCAGGTTTGCTTTTCATATCTCAGTGCTTTCTGGTAGTTGCTGTCCTCCTTGTAGTTTATTGGTGGTCGTCACCATGCAGTGCCCCTTCTATAGATGGGGCCGCTTTATGGGCAGTGCTGACTACCATGGATTCAGCTTGGTGGTCCTGCCTGAAGGCTGACGGGGTCCATCACAGTGCGGTGCCCCTCTATATGGCGTACCTGTACAAAACTTTACACAGACAGAGCAGTTTTATGGGAAGCAACTGATTTACACTGCAGCTTTTGGGGGATTGGCATCCTTCTGAAAGTTTGATGGTGGCGTGGTGGTCACAATGTCATGCCCGTCAGTATATGTGCTGATTTAAGCATTTTTGATTTCGGTCCCATTGTTCCTGTAATAATATTGATGAGGACGTCTCCTTTTCTCTGCAGATATTATCACTACTTGTACACAAATTACCTACCTGTGAGTCTGAAGAACATGGTGGACCAACTCGCCAACTGTGAGGACATTCTGATGAACTTCCTGGTGTCTGCTGTCACAAAACTGCCTCCAATCAAAGTCACACAAAAGAAGCAGTACAAGGAAACCATGATGGGACAGGTACAGTAACTGGGGGGTGGCTTTGGTGACAAGGTGGGCGCAGGGTTGGCATCCTTTGTGTTTGAATTACAGTAGTCGGTTACATTCATTGAAAGGAAAATTGCACAGTAAACTGAAAATGTCCGTGTATGCTGCCCTACCATTAATGATTTGAACGTCTGAACTAAATAAAGTGAGCAGCCATCTTCTTCACCTTCTGCTGGCACTTTTCGTTAGCACTCCATGCGAGTGTCGTGGACAGTCTGTGACCCGCCACAACAAAGTCAATCAATTTATGGGGGCGGAGCTTCCTGTGGGTGTGACAGCTGACAACCAATGAGTACTCAGCCAGAAGTGCAATGCATACCAACGGCCCTGCAAGAAGAAAAGCAGACGCCACACAAAGAGAAGAGCGGCTCGTCTGTCTGATGTCTCACGTTTGACAGAATGGAGACGGGAGGACGCTGGGCCGAGATGGCCGCTCAGCTCCCCTCACCACACTAACTGGCCGTTGAAATGCAGAGAACTCGTGGACGCTGAGCAGTCCGTCATCTTCTGTGACCCCTCGAGGCGACGAGATCCAGCAACTGTAAAGTGTCTGATATCGCCATGATGAGCGGCTGGGACTGCCTGAGATAGGCAGTGAGATAGGAAAGGCACTATATAACAGAGGGGCCTGTTTATTGGGGGTCATTGTTCCGTGTGCAGGGCTCAGTGAAATTCTTACTTGCATGCGCTAATCGACACGCCACACGTCTCTGAGAGAGCAGAACTCCATTACGGCCCCCGAATCCCCGTTACTGCCGCTTATAAACGACGTCAGGTGTTGGTGAGTAAATGGTCCTCTTAAGGTCTCTTACAGCCCGCTACCGAGCCAGACTCTCCGACCGACTTTCAGCTTGAATGAAATCCCAGCAGCTCATCCTTTGCGTTGTCTAAGCGTGGAAGAGTAGAAGGCCTGGCTGTGAGGTGCAAGCAGAACGGATGGAGTCGGCCTTCATAAAAACCGCAGCCTTAAGAAGAGCCCGTCGCCAGCTTCTCACTTGGCGTCGTCCTATTTGTAAATCGCTTTGTTTCGCTCTGCCAATGGCGGGCTGAACGCACGTTTCCAGCAGGGCCGAGGCCGCGTTTGGAGACTGAAGTGGGATGCGGTCGTTAATCTTTCAAGCCGCGCCAGCTTTATGAGCACACTGCGTGCTGGGATACGCCGAGGCTCGCAGAACCCTGTAAAGGTCATTCATGACCGTGAATATTTATTTACGGAGAGGAAGGCACAACTTGGGCTGTAAATGCGATTGATTTTTGCCACCTTGCACGTCCTAAACTGAAATTTTCTTCTCTCTCTTAATATTTTAATTAAAGCACTGAAACTCAAAATTAATTTTTTCCTTTTATGTTAAACCAAAATCTTAAGAAAAAGAAAATCTGCCCTTTCCTCAAGTAGATCTTTAAATCCCCACATTTAAATATTTTGTAGGGCTCAATAAGAGCTGTACGTTTTTCGGGGTTGGTACGTCCCAGATTGGTGATTTCAGTCCCTCCGGTGCTCGTATTTACCAAGCATCCCAGAATGTCCCACCTCAGAGTAGCATGAGAAGCAGTAAAAAAAATCATCTTCACGCAGTCCGAGCCAGGAGTCGCAGGAATGACGTCACCCCTCCTGATGACGTGTTCTAATTCTAAGGCTTCACCATGAGGAGGATGATGATGATGATATTTAATGTAGTAGAAGGAGAACATATGTTGCACCAAGATGCACGTAATTGCTGTCACGTCTCAACAGCATCAAGAATAATACGGTAACAAAAACCGAGACGCTCACCGAGTGAGAGTTACGCACGACAGCGGGCACATCTATTTAAGGAGGAGTCATCCACAGCTTGGCACAAATGGCCAACGGCCACTGATTTTGATCAAATTTGCCTTAGCAGATTGGCGTGCCGAATGCCCGGCTCTTACAAATTTTTCTAATGTTCTGGTAACAATTTTGTGTTTTCCGTGCACGTTTGAAGAGAAGAGAATGTTTATTTATTTACTAGGGGGTTCGCTTCACTCGCCAACCCCAAACCCGGCCTGTGCTTCGCTCACCAGCCACTTCGGCTGCTCGCTTTGTGAAGAGGGGGTCTGAATGCACCCCTAGGAGATGTGGCCGCTCCTCCGAGACCCCCTTTTAAACGGCGCTACAATGGCAAACCAATACCGTTGTATTTTACCTCCTCTTTGCTCGATCAGCTGCTGCCGTGCCACGTAATCTGCATCTCGTGCGGCGCTTCGAACATTTAAAAGCCTGTACAGCAGCTGTCCTGGTCATCTACTCTTTGTCTTTTATTTCCAGCCCCAGGCCTGGTTAAATCTCTCGGTACAAAGTCTCGTCTCGCGGGAGGCGAGTTCTTGATATTTTACTTTATAATTTAAAAACAGAATAAGAATCTGAAAATCTAACAACATCACATTAAAGTTCGATAAATTTTGAACAGAATGATACCAAACACAATATGTAGGTTTTCAAATAAGCCTGATTTAAAGCGTGACATAAAAAGTCACATAAAATTGTCGCACTTTGAGGCTTAGGATTTCGCATCTAGAGATTAGATGTAATTATTTCTTTTTTTAACAAGCTGCAATTCTTCCACTTCTCTTCCACATAATAAAATTTACCGCTAAAGTCGCAGCTTTCTGTGTGACAGTCAATGTCGATTTTTATTTTTTTTTTTCTCCTGCCAGTAGCCATTTTCCATTTTTCGTGATTGTTTTCATAACGTTGGTTTCGATGAGCAGCAAGTTTTTTACGACGGCCTCCTTTCATTTTCCGACAATAAGACAACAGAGGAGGACTTGGCGAGCTGCTCTGCCAATTCATTAAATCCAATTTGGTGGCCAAGTCAACAGTCGGCGTTGTTTGAGCGAGCGCCTGTTTTGGGGGTTTACCTTGTCGCCAAATTGATCAAACGTCGAGGCAGCCGTCGATGCTCTCTTTGACGCCCGTGTCTCCGGCAGACATTGGAGAGCTTTAAAGTGTAATTGACTTCAACAGAATTGCATGAGCCTTTCAGTGGCGGCCGTCTCGCCGCTGCATTTGAATTTCACAGTAATTGCACCAATTAAATCAAACCATTTTCTTCTTGTCGGCCTCTGCTATAATTCATGTTACGCGGCCTGCAACCGAGTTGAAATTGCGAGTTGGGTTTTTTTTTCTTTCTTCGTGTAGTTTAACTGGCATGGAATGGGCAAGTCAGGTCATTTGGTCCAAAATATGATGGCGTTTGTGAGCGAGACCGACGGTGACGGACACGACAGCTGAAGTAGCTGCGTCCTCTGTAATTGAAGAAACGCTCGACTTTGTTCAGCAGGAAGCCTCCTCGCTGTTGTTTACACCCCCAGGGCAAAAATGTTGAATTCTTGTTCAACAAGAAAAAGTATTCCATTGTAAGAGGAACATCTAAATACCAGAGTGACCCTGCGTTAGGACATCGCGGGTTGGATGATGGATGACTGACAGTAGAGAAGGCCTGTCGAGCGACGCCGATTTGGCACACGTCCTTCACGTTTTCAGACTTGACGTCCCAATCGGGGACAGTAGACGTGTTTCCTTGCACCCTTTTCTTATATTTTTTTCCATTGCGTACACACGAGAGGGTGGAATGTCGGCACCTGACCTTAACGATCGCGTGACGCACCCCTCGTTGTTAATGCCAGGCTTGGTGACTTTAGCGTTTCCCTGACACACACATTTGATAGTTGCCACGTTGTGAACCGAGCTTGGTTTGGGGTTGGGTTGGGGGTCTGCCATCTTACTTGTGTTTGTGATTATTTTACCCTTTTGTCACACAGCTACTGTCGCACCGCACAACTGAATTCTCCGGGTGTATCACCGCAGCTCAGTCGTATCGTGCGTCACTTTGCGTGTCTGATGACCACTTCACACCACTCCCATCAAGCAGTGCGTCACTTTCAGGTTGTTCTCAAGCTGCCTTTACGTCTTTTCGCTTATCGTTGTGTTTTTTTGGTGGAGGCTCCGCCCTGCTTATGAATATTAATGAGTTACTGCAGAGTTGTCCTAAAGGAGCAGAAAGCATTCCTCATGATGGCAGCAGAATGCTGTCCTGAGCTACTCAGGCTTAACACCATTGAGCGCGTCGGTACGCGTCACACCGAGCCTGACTTGGGTTTAACCGCCATTGCGTTGAATTCCACACCCGAGTCACATTTGAAGGAATGCGCCACCCAAGAATCCTCCTTTTATCTGTCATCCTGTGTTTGTTTGTAGTGACGGTCGAGAAACATTTTTATCCTGTGTTTTCGTCACAAACCGAGATTCACAGGTTTCCTGATCCGGTGGTCTTCAGCTTAAAATCTCAGATTGCTTGCACAGGAAGAGAGATCAGCTGGCACTCCAGCCGGACCACTAGTAGCCTGTGATGGCTGCAGTTACAGGATCTCGTTACTTTGAAGATGTCCGATTACACGACTCCATCACGAGTTCACCACTTTCTGACAGCCAACAGATGTTCCGCCATGTCGGTGCCACTGCCTGTGTGCTTGTTTTCTAGGGATAGCGAGTTCAGTCTCGACTGGTACGGCAAACACGAGACATCAGACAGACGAGCCGCTCCTCTGTGTGTGTGGTGGCCCCCTCCACCTTGTCTTCTCTCCATGTTAGTCGCATTGATGGCATTGCACTTCCTGCCGCACTTTCACTGGCTGTCAACTGTCGCACACATGGGAGTCACCCCTACGACCTGCTGTAGAGCCGAGAGCTGTGATTGGGTCGCTGCAGGACCGGTCGTCACGGGCACCCTCCATTACTGTCCACAGCGTGCTAAGATTACATAGATAGCTGGAAACATCTTTTAGTGTGAAGAGGGAGTGATGGCGTAAGACGTGAGGACAGAGAATCAACCCGAACGTGTTCTCGGTGCATTTGGGAGTTTGCGGTTGTGTTTCGTATCTCGCCTGCTGTTAATCATCAGTAGAAGCCATAAGTTAGGCTGTCCTTTGATGGTGACCTCTACTAACACCTATTCTGTTTTCTTTCCCTCCCCACAGTCCTCACGTGCCTCACGTTGGGCGGATCCGGACCACTTTGCCCAGCGACAGACCTGCATGAACAAATTTGCCAGCTGGTTTGGCACTATGCCCCTCATTCATTCTCAGATGAGGCTGGACCCCATTCTTTTCAAAGACCAGGTCTCGATTCTGCGCAAGAAATACCGAGACATTGAGCGACTCTAACGGGCACTACGACGCATTGGCGAAGAGGGTGAGGAGCGTGTGTACCCTCCGTGACCTCTTCCAAGTCGGCAGCACACCTACAGTGGCTGGAGCCCAAGCCAAATAAGTGATCCTGGGATGTTCTGGCAGGGAAGTTTTGGATGCAATGGAGTGAAGCGCACAAGTGTCTGACTACACAGGACAAGTTACCAGCGATTTGATTACTGGGATAGGAATTAAGGAACGATCTTCCCTAACTTCTGTTCTTCAGCTATGCAGATTTTATTATGTTGTCGTTCAAGGCCTGAAAGAAAGGATCCTCTGCTTCACTTGCCCACAAACGAAGGCTTTGGTTAATTTCATTTTAGAAATAAAAGAAGTCGTCTCCTCATTACAACAGATCACCAAGTCCGAGGAATGAGCAACGGTTATCATATCCACGACGGTAGAATTGTGAATCCTGTTACGGAAATAGGGAAGGCAATTCTTGTACTACAGTAGAGTTTACTTTCCCAAAGTGTTTAATTACAAAATGGAGAAAGAGATCTATTTATATTTTTAAAGTTTAAAAGTAAGGAATGTGAATGGGTAAAATAAGGAATAAGAGTTGTCAGCATCCAAGATGGAGTAGTCCAAGGAAACGTCTGCCGGAAGGGAGTCAGCTGCCCGACGTTCTTGCAGATTAGTAACGTTTATTGCTGCAGCTTTTACTGGGGAACAGGGAGACAGAAAGGTGAACCGAACGCGAAAACGACTCCGAGGCATCGTCCCGTTAACTCTGTGTTCGTTTGGATCTGAACAAATATAATCGCCCTTAAATCATTGGAGGTGAGATGGCGGTCGTGATGCTCTTAGATGATCTGGTCGGTCACGTTTGGGAGTCGCTGTGGCGTGTTAGAGACTCGAGATCAATCAGCGATTTCGGTAAGGCTGCAGCTGCATTTCATGATCGTTTTTGATTTATTTTCCTAACACTTTTAACGTTTTCCATTGTAAGCGATGCCTCGCCATCAATGGCACCGTTAGTGGATCAGTGTGCAAATGAAAAATGAGTTGAAAAGTCACTCGGAGAATAATCGTCGAGACCTTTTCACGATCGCATCGCTTCTTGCCAGAAAAATCTTTCCATGAATCGAACTCTTTTCAAGATCACGGCATGTTAATCATTCACCTTTCCGATAATTACAGTCCCGTAATCAAAGTATTTTCACAATCGCGTCTTTTTTTGTTTTAATTCAGATAAATCGACTTCCTCTCGAGATCCTGGCATTTTTTATGTAAACCTTTGGAAATAATAATTGATGTTCTCTCAAGATCTCTGCTTTGTTTTTTTTTTTTTTCCCCCATCGATGTTCTCCTTCCAATAATCGATGCATTTCAAGATTTATTTTGTTCTTTTTCAGACCAGTCTTTCCTATAATCGAAGTTTCCTTGAGAGATCACAGCATTTATTTATTTATTTTATTTGTTAATTGAAATTGATTTTCTTTTTACCCAAACATTCTTTCCTCGAAATGCAAATATAAGATTTGTAGTCTGACTGGAGCGGCCGTGGCCTAGTGGAGTCTTGCCGATGGTGGCACCAGAGCCCGTCTCAATCTGTGTGCCAGTGAGCGACTCAAGGCGTGGTGCTGTGACCGGGTGGTCTCCCTGTCCTAACGGCCTCCTTTTCGTGTTCGCCCCTCCTGGTACTTGAATGTCTGATAACTTGAAGAGGTGGCCTTCACAAAAGCTGATTGAACTTCATTCTCACCGTTGGTGAAGCAAAACTAAACCGTCAGTTTCTTTTTTCTCCTTCTCATCAGTCCAATATTTAAATCTGCTCAGACCACATATTGTTTTTAATAATTAAAAATATATATATATATACTCGATCATTTATTCTTGACGGGAATTTTACACGACCAGGCGGTTTCAAAATTGGCAGCTGTAGCAGGCTGAGGTTTGACTGTTCAAATGAAACTCAGTGATTTCAGGGTTCTTTTCATGTCTTTGTTTTGTGTTTAGTCGATTTTTAAAGTGCGTTTCACAGTCGCAGTCATTTTAAAACGGTAATCATGAACGTGAAAACGTTTTCGTTTTCCCCGCTCTGTCAGCAGTGAGGTATTTAAGGAAAAGGATAAGATTGTAGTGAATAAATAAGCACTTGGCACTTTCTCCTTCTGATATCTCATGAAAAGTCGCTCGCTCCTTCCAGTGACCTCTGCACGTGTCAGCCGTTCGACTAGTCGATGTACGTGCGAGTCATCTTTGGGTGTCCGTACTGTGAATAGTTCATCGGGAGAACCGGAGTGTCTGACCGTCTCGAAAAATGCAAACCACACCATCGCCTGCATGGGTATTTACTAGGAGCATGGCACACGCTTGGGCGAGCAAAACAGTAACCGCGATGTGAAGTCTCTTCTACAAATTGTAGGTGGTGCCTTAAAGCGGACATATCTGTCACCGTTCTGTACAACAAGGTCGTCACGCTTTCAAGAATGTCGTCGAACATTTTTAGTTCCCGTGAAAGTTTACATTTCTCAAACAAAAAAAACACAAGGCACAATCACAAGAAACGCTCAGAGCAGCACGCCGGGTATGTGAACGGCGCACGTCGATCGAGCCAGCGCTTCGGCCTTCATTTAGTGCCACGTTCAGAGAAATGCAAACTCACTCGAGTGGACCCTCAGTCTCTCTAACACGATTGTCGTCTCCAGTTTAAAAGACGTGGGGGTCTTGTTCCCACTGAACTGAACGGGAGGTCCGGCTTCCCCAGAAACTGGTTTGGGGGTCCGGCTTCCCCAGAAACTGGGTGGGGGTCCAGCTTCCCCTGAAACTGTCTGCCTCCCCCAAAACTGGGTGGGGGTCCGGCTCACTCGAGACTGGGGCGTCTTTTAGCCTGGTGTTAGTTGAAACATCTCCAGAGGACGACTGGTTTTGCTTTTCTTGGTGCGCGGGCGGAGTGACGGCCCCCGTAATCCCGACAGTAGACGCGGCTCACGTCTGGTTCACATTAAGTGTCCTTCTCTTTGATTTCTGTGCTATTGAAGCCTTTTTTAGCACCGGGTCGACGGTGGATCATCTCGCGTCTGCATAGCTAAATCATTTCATAACCAAATTGAGAACAAACGGTGGGCCTTGTCATCATGTACATAAACTTGTATATTTATTTTGACAGAAATTGTGTATAGTGTATGATTGATTTAAATAATGTGGGAATACTTAGAGACTGAGAACTTGTAAAGCAAAACGGAAAAAAAAAACCTTATTTTGTATAAGATGTACATTTTTGAAAATTTTTCTAATATGTTGCCAATGGTTTTTTCATAGCGTTGCCACATCTTTTTCTAAGAGTTTCCCTTTGTTGGTTCGAGTGATGCTGACGGCGTTCAATGGAACGCTAACCGAGAGCGCGTGAGTGACGATGACGATGACAAAGCCATATAACTTGCGTTTGCTTCATTTCGTCTTTCGCCCGTAGCTTCTTCACAGATTGCTTTGCCCTTTTTTTGGTTCCTTTAGGTAGTGCCACCAAAGACCTGTCCTACAGAAATATGGACTCTGATTAAAAAGAAATAAAGAAATATCTATATATTTTTGAGCGCGCGCGCGCGTGTGTGTGTGAGAGTGATGTATGTAGCGTGCTTACCATGAAGCACCGGCGGCTTTACGGATCACAATGGGATGGCCGTAGAATCCAGCACATGTTGAACCTCGATGTACTCGTACCGCTCCCAGTGTCCGCGTGCTCATCGTTCATTCCCGACTTTTCTTACTTGATCCGACTCGGTGGAAGGCACAGGCACACCAGCCAGCGGCTTGACGAGAGTTTCTGTCCCGTCAGCCTCTCGTGGCGCGTCGTTTCGTCGGATTGAACTCCGGTCCGTGTTGGGCGATTCTCGTGCCGCGTCTGCCCTCCGAAATCTCGAGTGTCCGTGAGGAAGTGAGATGGACGGCCACTGGCGCGGTTTGCTGTGTATTTGTGCCTTTTAATCCGAGTTTCTCTCTCTTTCTTTCTTCCCTTCTTTTCATTTCCTCTCGTCCAGCTCCGATTCCTTCCCCTCGCCTCGTCTTACACTGGAGCAGACGGCGCCATTCCAACTGACATTCCCGACGCCTGCCCGGTCCTCGCATGGTTTCCCCTCCCCCTCTGTTTCCTGACTTACGACGCCCACTTTCACCGCCCCACCCCCAGTAATTAACAAATGCATTCTGTTGACTTTTATAGAAGAGAGAATTACAAATAAATTAGAAAATGACACTTTTGTAAGAATGATTTTTAAAAAAATAAATCATATTTGATAATAAATGCTGTGCGTTGTGCTTTGTGTGTTTCTGTTCGGCGTAAACCTCCGCAAAAATAACAAAGAGGCGCACTGGGCTGGCGGGCTGTTCAGTTGTGCTGGGGGTCCCTAGATGATAAGACCCCCAAACAGGTGAGTTTACTCGTCAGGTATTACAGGTAAGAGTTTCCCGTGTGAGTGACGATAATACAACCCGCCTCGTGTCGGGACTCGCCTGGCGGCTCTCCTCGTCGTCATCGTCTCCGGTCCGGCGTGGCATCTGAACAGAAGGTGGCAGAGAGCAGCGGGCGTTTGAAGAGCTGCCGTGTGGAGTCCCCGCCCGCTCGGCCAGTTCCAGCCCTAAGTTTGACCGGACGATGCCAATCCTTTCTCTGGCCTTTCAGCCCTGCCCACCTGTATTCCCCCCGGCCGGCTGACCCGTCGGTTCCTGACATTTTATCTGCGCTTCTGTCTGCACTAATGAGCACCACAACTGGTTTGTATTCTTTTTCTAACTAAATATTTTGATTGTGATATTCTTGCACCGTCCTCATGACACTGGCATACGTATCCACAGATGGCACGGAAGTTCCAGTTTTATTCCTCACTTACTTCGAGTGCCAACCAGATAATCAAAAGGTTAGGGTAAGAAGTCCAATCTTTCTCTCTTTTGAACTGTTGCCCCTTTTATCACCTCCTCTACCTCCCTGCCCAGGTCTCTGCTCTCATAGTTTGTTGTGATTGCCCACCGTACCTCCTCACTGGGTTGGCACCCTGCCCTTGCTTCTTTCTATTTCCTGGTTTATGGTGGCATCACAAATAGAAGTTCAATATGATGGGCAGCTCATTCAACAATCGAATCCATGGACCGCATAAACCTTCTACCACTGAAATGTTTACATGGTGTGGGTAACAAACACATGAAAGGCGCTATATAAGATAAGGGGGGGGGCTACGTAACAGACAGACAGAGGGGCTATAAGATATGACATGGAAGGCGCTATAAGATAAATAGACCTGACAGATGGAGATTTGACTCGTCTCCAATTCCCCACCCTTTGCTATTTTAGTGCCCCCTTTATGCCAATGGGTAGCTGCCCCCCCAAATGACTCCACAAAGCCCATTCCCAGACCTTTCTTTGACCCCCCCGATGTGCTCCTGTAACGTCGCTGACTCCTTGGTTTTATTTTCCATTTCAAGCCACACCAGTATACATTTTTAATTTATTTATTTGTCACCTTACTGATGGCCCAAATCAAATTGGACTCCTTGATGACTCCCGGCCCCCCTTATCAGGCCACTTCCCTCCATTGCAGGCTGGACTTTCCTGCTTCGACTTCTCCGTCTCCTTCTCGGTTGTGAGTGACGCTCCTCTTCAGGTTTGGTTTCATTCACCCTCCCATTTCAGGGTCCATGCCCAGTGCCAAGCCATGGTGTGACACGCTCACACGTATGCCCCGGTTACCCATCCGAAGAAAGAAGAGCCCACCCCCGAGCTGCACTCCATTCATCTGTTTATTCAGCCCACTTTTTTTTTTTTTTCTTCTTCTTTTTCTCCCTCCCTGGCTGTCAGACAGGAGTGTAACCAGGATGGGACAACTGGCTGGCAGTGCCAACCTCCACCTCAGTCCACCATACCCACCTCCTTAAGGGGTGGGGGCACCAGAGCACAGCCTCTCCATAATTGGGGGCTTAGCCTGGCTCAATGACCCCATGGAGTTGGGCATGAAGTAAAGTACAGAAAGGCTGGCTGTTGTACCTTTGTGAAATGTTCTGAGAAGTCGTGCCCCTGATCCCAGAAGTGTGCGGACCCCTTTCAATCATTGAGGGCAATGGAGTTGACTGCAGGACTAAGCGCCACTCCGTCTGTTGTTCCAGGTCACTTTTTACAGGCACAGAAAGTAGAAACCAACATTTAGAGTTTTGGGAATCGAGCCCAAGGGGGATGCCATTGTAAGATTATGGGTGGGGTCAGCATTTCCCCCCAACCCCCCCAATGCAGAGGAGTCAAAGTAGAAAAAAAAAAGGGTGCGAGGCTTCGAAGATTGGCCAGGACTTTCCCGAGCCTGCCTACAAATGGGCATCAGCTGAGGCAGTTTGACCCCCAACTCTACTGCCAGGGTACAGGATGCCATGACCCTCAAAAATGGGGAGTTGGCTTTAAAAGTACAAAACATACTTTAAATGTTTAAAGGACACCAAAATGTGTAAAAGGGACAAAAAAAAAAAAAATAAGGTCAAGGGTTTTACCCCAAAACAGCAAACAAATCTCAGGGTGAAACCCGATAAGTGAAGCCCAAAGGTAGAGGGAGGAGCCAACAGCAGTGATGTCATGATGGCCCTGCCTCCTTGGGGCTCCACTAACAAGACTGGCTGAACATTTAAAGACACAGGACATGAACAAGAAATAAAACTGAAATCACACGCAAACACGCTGGTGCCGTATGGAGAGCGGGGGGGCGGTGCATCTCAGGTCCTCCCTGCGTGGCTTTCCTCCCACAGGCCAGAGTTTGGTGGGTTGCATTGATGATGCTAAACTGGGCCGTGTGTGTGTTTGTTCGTATTCGCCCTGGCCAGGGTTTGTTCCTGCCTTGTGCCCCATGCTAGTGGGGATTGGCTCCAGCAGACCCCCCCAAGTGTACCCTGTTCAGGACTAAGCATGTTAGAAAATGACAAGACATGCAAACATGAAACATAATCACTCAAAATTAACCAAAACAGTAATAAAGTAGTACTGAGTACTGGGTGGGGCTTGAGGTCTGACTGGCAGCAGGCTGGGCAGGGCTGGATTTGGAATGGCTGTAGATTGGAAAGAGTGGGGTGGGGCGGAGCAATAAGTCTGGGTGCTAACAGCCTGGGCGGGGCTAAATATGTTTGAGTAGCACCAGGCTGTGGGTGGCGCTGGAGGTTTGAATGGCAGCAGCCAGGGTGGAGCCGGATGGCTAAGCGGTAACAGCCAATTGGCTATGAAGAAGAAGAAGAGTGGAATTAAATCAGGATGGCTCATGACAGACTCTGCTGCTCACCATCTCCTTTTACACTTGCTGACTCTCGGTGGTCCTCCTACTCCTTTACCCCTCCTTGTGCGTCTCACACTCGCACCTCCTCTGTCGACTGTGTCACCCAAGCCAAACTGACCAATCAGATTGCTCAAATAAACCAGACACACCCATTAGCGTATCATTTTATAGCAGTATTCAATATAACTCAATAAACGGTTGTATTCTAGATATATTTATTAGTAATTTGATGCGATGAGTGCGGTCCCCCCCAACCCCCCGACATACACAATACGTAAATGAATCCAATAAACAGTGGCGTCATAAATGGGGGGGCTTCCTGGTCTTTGCCGCTGTCCTCAGACGTCCAGCCCCTGATGTTTGGTAAGAGTGCCCGGCTGTTGTCCAGATGATTCGGACTTGCAGCCCCCCTTCATTATGTCTTGCGTTCAGATGCGCACGGACGACTGCACGAAAACTTCACAGGGGGTTTGAACAAAAACTACCAATGAAGCGACCTGCTGTGTGTACGTCGCCTCGCCTTCTCCAGCAGAACGTGCAGCCGTCTGTGGCCTCCTCACTGCTGACTGAAGCCGGCCGCGCTTGGTTTCACGTGGCAGCGCCTTTAACACGCCGGCTGTCCCGTGTAAACATCCAGAGCAGTTATCGCGGTAGCTGGGCACAGAGTGACGCGCACCTCGAAGTCGGAAGCGCTAAATAAAGGCATCGAGGTGATTTAATCCAATAGCAGCTCAGCTGATTTGCATAAGACGCCACTGGGAGAGAAAAGGCAACGAAGAGAAATAAAACTCCAAAAATCTGTCAGTAAAACACTGCAGTGCAATAATGAGATTTTACATATAAAGGCGAGGGGCTCTTAGTGTACACAATCACATTTATTACGTTAGAGCGATACGGCAGAATTAACGGGCTACCACAATCGACAGAGGAGCTCGGCAGGCGGGGTATAAATAACAGAGACGCCACTCGAAGAGCTGGATGTGAGGGCGAACTGGCTGTGACATCTGTAACTCACCATTGATCGCTAGGGTTGATTCGGCTGATCTGGCTAGGCGGGTGTCCCCTTCCTCCCTCAACGCTCCACGTGCGTCCCTCCCGAAGCCCCGCGCTCGGTGGAAGAGGATGCGACCCTTGGGTGTTCGAGTAGCGACCAGAGAACCTCTAAACAAGCGAAACTGAGCAAGTCCAAGCTTCCGAGAGAGTTCACACACATCTGAGTGAGGCGCTGCACGTGGCAGTCTGCCTTTCTTTTCCAAAGTGAGTGACAAGGTGGCATGAGGGTCCCAGTGCCAGTCGCATCCACCTCTGGGCCCTCGTAGTAAAATGCACTTGCATTCCACAGGTAGACGCTGTCCATGTGGCATTACTAAGATATGTAGGGATGATGTATCTTCACTGGGTGACCACCCACCCCAGCCACACCCACACTGAGTAACATAAATGGTGCCTCCCATTAACATGACTTTATTTCTTCTTCACATTACACTGAGCTGGATACACCAGCCTATCCCAAGTGGCATTGCCCAGCGCCTTCTGGTCCGGAGATGATCCTTGTAGCTGCTTCTGGGATTGCCCCTCACGTACCTCCTCTCAGAACCACCATGTGGGCTCTCCCCTCCAGCAGGGTGACTGTCACAGGCTCACCATTGAAAGGGCTGCCACCAGTTAACTTTAGTTAGACAGGGACAACTGTGCTGGTAAGCCCTCCACGAACAAGGGGAACTCCCTCCCGTGATAGACGGGGGTCCCACCTTCCACTAGTGCTGCTGAGACAGACTCCAGCATCCCAAACCCTGAACTGGGCAACATGGCCACAGATAGCCGCTGTGCAGGCGTTCATTTACTCCAAACACACATCACAGGCAGGCAGGGTGGGGCAGCGGTGAAGGCTTTGGAGTTCAGCCCCTGCGTCTGAGGGTTCAAATCCCACCAGTGACACTGCAGTGTGACCACGAGGGAGTCACGTCACCTGCCTGTGTTCCGATTGGAAAACTAAATGGAAGCAAAACGTCGCGAGTCAGTCAAATAATAAATTCTAAACCCGAGGGACTTGCGTACTGTACGTACAAACCAGACTGGCGAGACCCCTAGAGTGTTGTGGGGCAGCCTCTCACCTGCAGGGACTGAAGGCAGGATGGATGGCGTCCAGTTCAGGGAGACTCTGTAGAAGAACCTGAGGAGGTCTGCAAAAAAGACTGAAAATGAGCTGGCAATTCGTATTTCAACTGAGAGAAGAAGGCAGGAGCTACCATGGGGGGCTTGAAAAGAAGAAGGTGGACATTCTGGGGTGGGTGCACACCCGTCCTTTAAAGCTCAGATTTCTACAAAGAAATGTGATAAACCCTCCTCTTCCTCGCACCACAGGTGGGAGTCCAAGCGCACGGTGCCATTTTATTGGATCCATTCACCTTCTTTTTCAGATGTGGTGCTTCATCTCCAAAATTTGTATTTTAGGGTAGAAGTCGTAAACATTTTTTGGAAATCATTACATGACATTTTAACTTGTGGATGCTTTTGTCCCCCACTTTCTGACCCATAACTAACATTGTTCCCCCAAAAGTCCCCTCTGTCCTCGTCCCAGCCACTTCCCGCTCGCAGGTCCTCATGGCAGCCGCCACGTCGGCTCTTTCTTCGCCTCTAGGAAGGCGGCGCTCCCTGCAGCATCTGGTTTAAAGTTTAAGGTCGGTGAGCTCATCCGGTCCCAGGAGTGACATAACTGGGACTGAGACACGCGTGTACGGATAGTAAAGATGTCACAAACCCCATCATCACTCCCAGACGAGCGCCACGATTCACCACCGCGGCCTGACGGCTCCAGGCTGCTGACATTAACCGCGTCGGGTCTGCCTGGGGGTCCCCGTGTCCTGCAGGCGTTCGTCTCCCATTTCATCACACGGCCAAAGACGATAAGTATGGGTGAGGGGGGGCATTCAAAGGGGGCACACGCTCACAGTCATCACAAAGATGCTCACAGTCATCACAAAGACAGAGTGTACGGGACCCAAGATTGAAGTCACCCCCCTTGGGCTGGGTGGTCTTAGTCTGTCATTTAAGTCATTACACTGCAGGCCTTGTCCAATGATTTTCAATGGTCATCTCAAGAACAATCAGAAATTACCGACGTTTACAGTCACGCAAGAGCTCTGCTGTGGCGCCATGTGACTTGCTATGTGCTCCTTTAACGTAGGCAGTGACATCCTTTACATGGTCGACCACTCTGTGATGGGCCGTTTAGGCCACTTCATGAGAGGACCACCAAATCAACAAGCGAAGGCTCAGTGATGGGAAGCCCTCTGGTCCCGCCGGTGCTGGTGGTGGAGCAGAGAAGACAAAAATGAGGGCCATCATGAACAACGGCGCACATCCTCTCTGGGACACGGCAGCATTGAGGACTTTCAGCAAACAAACAAATACTGAGCAGAAGTGCGTCAGGAAACAACAGACCGAGGGTCCATCCTAGCCACGGTTTAGGGGGATTATTTGTGTGTAGGTCTGTCGTGCTCAGTAAGTGTTCGATGTGAACAACACCACTTGTTGCGCCGATTACTGTTTGTAAATGGGGGTCGGTGCCCTTAAACGGGTTTGCACAGATGCGGAGGGGCTTGTGGGATTTGTATGCAGTGTATCGATAAAACCGGTTAGAGAAGGATGTGGCGGGACTTTCCGATTGGGCCAAACACTTGTGGTGGAGAAGGTTGGCGCTCGGCCACCGGACTAAAGGACGGCGGTGGGTTCTTCTTTCCTCCCAATCCAGTCCACAGATGCTCTTTAAGAAGAGGTGCGTCTGTTCTTCTGGACTCCGCTGGTAGGCCTGCATTTCACTATCCACGTTCCAAGAAGCAGTTTATTGCGTTCTGCGCTTCTTTCCATCCTTTAACCACAGTTTCCATTTCCAGAATCACTTCCATCTCTTACACTACGGAGACGTTTTTCAGGACTGTAAATATTGTCGCGTGGGGTTTTGTTTTGTACTTTTTGTCTGTGTCAGCAGTTAATTCTAGCAAATAAGGAAGAGTTGCTTTATCCCTATGTTTCATCTTTATGGGCATTTTCCTGGGTGCTGTGAATATTCAGGTGGCAAGATGGAAATAGCACAGGGCTTGGGTGTTGGCCCGATTGTATCCGTCCCTCATTTTAAAAGCCGCTACGCAAGTCTGGAGGCCACGTCTGCGCTCGCTAGAAGTCAGGGGGTGCGTCACAACGGTAAGCCCCCTGCCTCGCGGGCAACCCTCAGCCAAGTCACAAGTTTCCTCCTTTTTTAGTAATTCTTGTGAGTATTTGAGGGCTGTTGCTATCTGTCTGTCTAATGTCACAGGTGGCGGGGGCAACCTGGATGGGACACCCCGGAGGAGGGCTTATGCCTCCCCCAGACCACTTGGGGGAGACCACCCTGGTGCCTGCCTATGGGGACTACGGGAACAGAGCTTTGAAGCTCAACCCTGTAGGGGCCCGTTGGCACTGCCAGGGGGCACCCCAATGCCTTGGCAGTGCTTTAGAGGAGCAGGGACACCCGGAGTGCTTCTGGGTACACAGCTGGCACTTCTGCCACGCTGGGGAGTGCCAGTGGAAGACTGTCGGGAGGCGCCTGGAGCACATCCGGGTGACTATCAAAGGAGCCGCCTCCCTGCGTTCGATGGCTGGAGTCGGGAGGTCGAGAAGATGAGGTCCTGGTGGAGAGGAGTGGAGGTGGCCTGAAGAGAAGTGAGGCATTTGATTGGTGGCCTGGACTTTGGGGACCTTGGGGTGTGTTGCACTGTGTGTGTGTGTGTAAATATGACAAATAAACGTGTGTCCGGGCCGACTACCACACGAGATGACTCTCTGAATCATTTCATTTCACTATGGGGTGTCGGCCCCCCTTATCATTAAGCGGTTTCTTGTTTTAGGTTTAGGCCTCTTTGTAGCTGCAGTCCTGAAAACACAAAAGACAATCAGCTGCGTAAACATTAGAAATGTTGAACTCTTTGAGGGCGTAATACGTTTTTCAAAAAATTCAGTTTTCTGAACAGCTCACAAAGCAATGGTCTCAACATAAAGCGTCTGTTGCTACGTGCTGCGGTTGGCACCTTTTCAGCAACTCTGGCGGCAGTGGCTGCTGTTGGCACCGCGATGGCCCGCAGGAATGCACGGTGGGTCGGCTGCCTGTCTGTCTTCACACAACCGTTGGGCAGCAGTGGCAGTGTGACGCCATAACGGGTTGTACCTCTCGTCATCATAAGTGGTGGTCCTCCCAGGTGAACACTGCTGTGTTCAACACCACCATCAACTGGGGGCCGATCAGCTGGCAGCTCACTTTTGTTTTTGATGCCCATCTTCTGATCACTTGTATCAAATTCCAAGTCCGACAAGTCAGAGCCCGATTCAGTGATGTGTTGTAAAACATCCCTAACCCTAACCCTAACCCTAACTTAGTCTCTCGCCAGATGTCGATGCCACTTTAGAGGATCTTTGCTCTTCGCTACTCATGCAGGGAGTTGAGGTTAAATCAGCTAAGCTACTTAACTTTACTTTTAGCAAAGAGAGTCAAACAAACGGAAGGGTGAGTTTTGTCTCAGCCGATTACCGCCCTCTACCTCTGAACGTCGACATCAGCCCTGACAGAGTTAAGTGGCTTAGGCTTACAGCTGGCACTTGTTCTCCCACGGCTCGCCTCTGTGTGTGTGTGTGTGGCACACGCAGTACACTGAAGCTGCGTTCCCAAGCTGTGTGGTTACAATCAACCTCAAAAACACCAAGCAGAGCCGACCGACCGACCGATCCTTAAGGCCGATTTACACTTCACTGCCGAGCCTACGCCATCGAAAGCAGTTTCTACGTCTGTGTCACGTCTCACTGCTGGCACATGCCTGAACGTTAGTTGGCCGGATGTTTAGACGACAACACAACGAAAGCGAACGATCCATTAAAACGCAGGCCGTCCAGGATCACCGCTCCTCTTATTACGCGTTCTCTTCCGTAGGCGACCCCATTTGTCCCTCACAGTTTCCCACTCACCTCATACATTTGTGGATTTCCAAACCAGAAGACGAACGAAAAGTGTGAGAGAATAATGTAGAGGTAACACGAGTGGAGTGTTTTGGTCTGCAGTCCATACTGAAATAAAGAAGAATCAGTTATGAGGAGAACTGCTGAGAACGGTTAAGTGAATTAAAAGGGTTAGGGTGAGGGTAGGGGATACCACCTTGGTGGTAAGTCGGGTGCACAGTTAACGGTCATTTTACAAATTTCCTATTCCTATTCCATTTTGATCTTATAGTTTCTTATCCATATAATATCAATTAATACTGACTCAGTCAACTAATCCTTCTCATTTAATCCATTAGGAAAAACTGCATCTGAGTCAGTCATCCATTCACTCTCCTTCTGTAATCTCCTTTTTTTATTCCAATAATTTTCTGACTCCAGTGGAAAAAATAGGAGTTCATGTCCGATTGTGTAAAATGTAAGTATAATTTGGTATTTTTCTTCTGGTTTTCAATCAATCGAAGGTGTTGAATGAACTTAGCTAACTTTAACAGTGGTTTTGTCTCCCCAATGTAAATTAGGCCACAATTCCTACATTGAATCGCATAAATGCAATTGACGGAAGTGAGGGTTAAATCCTGAACAGTTGGCTTTTCTTTGAATGTCATCGGGTTCTTAATTATCTTTTTATTCACATAAGGGATCTGCCATGCCGTTTTATTCTTTATCCGAATCGTACAAGATTTCCTTACTAAATAATCTTTTGAATTGTTGTTTCTCCGATACGCCGATAGTAATTTAATATTCGCCAATTCCTCATCCAATAGTTGTGCCCCTTGGAAATTGTTTTTTAAGATCTTAACCACTACCTGGGCTTGGGCTGAAAAGGTAAAAATCAATGGAACTCCATTCCTCCGTGATTCCTCTATCCCCAATGTTTCTACCTCTCTCATTAAATATTCCACATTTTCTGGTTCCCGTTCCCATTTTCCAGTCGTAGGGTAAGTATCTACTATCAAGTTTATTCTCTCAGGGTTAGAACCCAGCGTTTGAACCCTTGGTATACAGACCCTTGGGAGGCCTATGCACAGACTACACGAGCCCCTCGTATTGACGTCACTTTGGCTCCCCCCCGTCCCTAAGATGTGGCAACCCTAACATAGCCAAGCCCAAGTAAATATGGCAAAGTGTCCTCGAAGATGGACTGGTGCCCCGTCCAGAGTGGGTTCCAACCTTTCACTAATGCTGGACGAAGTGGGCACAGATGCCATAGATACGGGTGTCCAGTTGATTTAACAATAATACGCAACAGGCAGGCAGTGTGGTGCGGAGGAGGAGGAGGAGGAGGCTGTCGATTCAAATCCCACTTCTGACACCACAACTGGAAAAACAAAGGAAGTGGAGCCAACTGCACCTCGAATGTTGTAAGTCGCTTTGGATAAAGGAGCCCACCTAATAATAAGAATAAGAAGAATAAGAATAAGAGCAGTAATGGCAACAACAGTCTTACATGGCAATACAAGAAGTTTGGAAACCTTCAATGTTTTTTACAGGAGTTCATTTTTATTACCCTGCATTACAACAGCACAGAACTGAAATTGTTCAAAGAAAGAATAAAACGAAGCGTTTTCTCTTTTTACGGAGCTCTACATGGATGATAAAGTAAATGGAAAGAATCCTAATGCACATCACTTGAAGGGTAAAGTTTAACTACACAATTCTCACCAAACTCCAATATATTACACTTATTAAAAGTCCATAAAATTTTCACACCAATAACAAAAATGGGGACATCAACTGTTTGCTGTCGTCACTTTAACGTGAGCCGCACCACCGCAGCACTTCACGACACCCACAAGCACATTTGTAACAAACAACTCGTACCTGATGTTGTCTTATTGGAGCTGAGAACTAGCCTGACAACTCGAGCCACGCTTCGCCCATCACGGCTTTCAGAACGAAGCAGGCTGCTCTTTTGGTTTGGTGGGTTTTTGTTTTTTTTTTGTTTAAGGTGGTCAAAGATTTTTCTTTCACTTGTTGCAGATACCACAGGCCAGGCCAGGCTAAAAAAATGAAGCAAAACGTTAACACAAAGGGTTAATGAAGAGGAAGAGAGATGAAGTCTTAGCATCCATCCAGAGAGCGCCCCCAGCTGGCTCCACATGCGCGCGCGCACACGCACACACACAATCCGCAGCACAGCAGATGCCCTCTCTTGGATCACACGGGGGCATCGAGTTTAGCTCCTCATTGCCAACATTGAATTTATTTCCCAAATGAGATTCCGGAGCTGATCCATTATTTGCTTCAGCTGTTGGTTCTTTTGTTTCAACTTCTGAAAAGGAAAAAATAAAAACACTTTAAATACGTTTGGCTAGAAACTGCAGTACACTTAATGTTTCATGAATGTGTCTACATGACGGACCCTCGCTAGTAAAGGAGTGCATTTAGAGCCAAAACTTCAGGCACAGACGGGCAACGCTGGCATTCGGTAAGAGCCAACGATGTTTACACAACTGCTGGAACGCCGAGGTGTCGCCTTGTTGAGAACAGTTCTCACGCGCTGAAGGAACATGCAGATTAAGTACATGGAGAAAGCGGCCATTAAAGAAACACTCGGGCGATTACTTGGAGCACACGCTCCACGAAAACAACAAGAATATTCAAATCGCAAACCAGACGGATCGGCTCTTCACTAAACACAAAGGAATCCTACTGTAAGTCTTTTCACAATTAAAATGGAACCCTGTTTTGATAAATGGGTGGCATGATGGCACAGAAGTTAGCCCTTTGGCTTCAGTGGGCTCAGATTTAGAGGCCAAAGTCTATATGGTGTGTGTGTGTGTGTGTGTGTGTGTGTGTGTGTGTGTGTGTGTGCCCTCCATGTCACCCAGGTACCTTCTCAGATATTAAACACTTTCAGGTGTTATGATCTGCCTGGCAGCACAAAACACCAAAGGCGGCTTCACCTACCAAACTTAGCTCAGCTCAGGCTGCATGTTCAGGTGGCCCGACCCCCTTAGGCTACACATACAGGAGGCAGTGCAGATAACAGAAACACACAAATACAAGAGCAAGGAACCCAACAATAATCTTTACAAATAAATAATTCAGACATCAAATTGTAAATATATTATTATCCTTACTATCACTTAATCGAGCCTCTTCATCAGTATGTGTGTGTGTGTGTGTGCGCGCCTGGGGGTCCCCAAAGTAAAATAAATCACCGTCTTCAGAATGTGTGAATCTTAGCCCTCCTGGCACACATTTACTTACATTACGTCTCATCTGCCCCCCTCTACCACCATTCTCCAGTTTAGTTTCCAGTCCCTAATGTAACGAGCAGCGCTGGTAATGAATGTGATGTTAGTCAAATTGGACGATCCAAACCGACTTGGTGCACGTGTGTCCACTGATGGTCAGGCAGTCCCTGTCATCCACTCATTTCCAGACCCCCTTATACCCTTTACTGGGTTGCTGGCTACTGGAGACCATGCAAACACTACATGTGGGTAGTAACGCTGTGAATACACTCTGATTGATAGACAGACACATAGTGCCTTTATTTGTCCTAAGGGGCAAAATGTAGTTTTTCCAGACGCTCGCTCAATAAATAAACCACCATCACCACCACCACCACCATCCACAAACACACCAGAATTACTAAAAACAAAGAAAAACGTTTGACTCGGTAAGAGATAAGAAGAGCAGGCCCAGTCGCCGTGAGGCGTTACAAGGGCGTACTGTCGTAGGTATGAAGGAGTCCCAATGGCGTCTCTTGACAAACTTCAGATGAGTAATAAAAAGTCCTCCATGCTAGTCTGTCAAAGAGAGGATTGTGCAGCCCTCGTCATGAAGGCCATCAATCTTGTCTTTATTTTCTGCTCCTCCACTACATCCAGTGGGTCCAGTGGACCTCCCATCTCTGAGCCTGCCCTTCACATTCGCTTGCAGATTACGTTGGCCTCTCCTGATGTGATCTTAGTGGCCTGGCACACCACACTGGCCACCACAGAGTTGTTCGATATCAGAGTGTGTGGCCTTCTTAATTAGTTTTGTGGAGTCTGTCGGCCTCTCTTGAAGGAACATGAACAGCCCGGCACACCACGTTGGCCATCACAGACATACAGAATACGTAAAGGACGTCACTACCCACATTAATACAATGCAGTTTATGAAGACAAAGGGTCTGCTCTGCCCTCTAGGTTCTCCAAGTCAGCTCGTCACTGACGTCAACCTTGCAATGGTGTGCCAGCTATATATATATATATATATATATATATATATATATATATATATATATATATACTTTCTGAGAAGGTTGGCATCCTTCAACATCTGCAATAAGATGCTGCAGATGTTCTACCAGGCGGTTGTGGCGAGTGCCCTCTTCTACGCTGTGATGTGCTGGGGTGGCAGCATAAAGAAGAGGGACGCCTCACACCTGGACAAACTGGTGAGGATGGCAGGCTCTATTGTAGGAGTAAAGTTGGACAGTTTAACATCCGTGGCAGAGCGACGGGCACTAAGCAGACTCCTGTCAATCATGAAGAATCCACTGCATCCACTGAACAGGATCATCTCCAGACAGAGGAGCAGCTTCAGTGACAGACTTTTGTCACCGTCCTGCTCCACTGACAGACTGAGGCAATCGTTCCTCCCCCTACACTATGCGACTCTTCCACCCGGGGGAGTAAATGCTAACATTACTCAAAGTTATTGTCTGTTTTTTTATTTATTTATTTATTTTTTCTTCATTTTTTCATTTTTTTTTCATTGTTATCACTCTTTAATTTAGTATTGTTCTTCATCAGTATGCTGCTGCTGGAGTATGGGAATTTCCCCTTGGGATTAATAAAGTATCTATCTATCTATCTATCTATCTATCTATCTATCACCTTCACCACATCCAGAGATACTGGGAGCTTTGGGATTCACTTCAATTCAGGCTGCTACTTACTTTAGTTTTCATCTCAGACCTGTAGAAAGCCCCAGGATGTCACTAGAGGAGGACGACGACCCAGGAGTCACAGTGGACCCCTGGCTCTCCATATGCAGACAGTGTACAGAAGCCATTAAGATGGCCAATAGGATGTTCGGTCATGTAGCCCAACTCCAAAGAGTGGGGTGCAAGTCAAGGGGGTTATGCTTTAGCTATACTACACACTAGTGAGGCCTCGTCTACAGCAGCGTGTGCAGTTTTGATTTCCATGTTACAAAAAGAGAAACGGCAGAATCCCCAAAGCCTGGTGACCTTGAGCAGGATAAGACGCTTAGAAAATGGAGGAATGGTGGACACATAATCAATAGCATATTTACTACAGCATATTCGACCCCCGATATGATTTCTGTCCCCAAAAAAAAAAAATGAATACAGTAACTCAGGCAGCCTGAACTAGACACAGTGGGTCCAGACAGTGGATGGATAGACAGATGGATGTTAATAAAACAGTTGCTGCGTTCCTGCTGGTTGTAAACTGCAATAGATTTTTTTGCATTTGCTCGACAAATAAAATAATCACATAGAATTTTATACAGAATTTAATTTGTAAAACCTGATGGGTTTTGCCAGTATGATTTGGTATAAATGTCACACACACACAAGAGACAGACAAACTGATTTAAGAGTTTCATTTTGTTTCTCAGATCCAGGGGCAAGTCTGTCCCTAGGCTCCTGTAGAGTACCAGTGCAGATATTTATTGATATTTTTGCTCTTCACCGCTATTCAATATGTCTGCTACTTAGCTTCTAAATTCAGAAAGCTTTTTTTTGATGATCAGGAACTTCTAAATAAAGAAATGAAGAAAACAAGCGCCTGTCCAAAGCTTCTAAATAGCCACAAGTCACTGATTTCACAATGACGGCTCCTTATTATCATTTGTGCTGGATATGGATTTTCTTCATTTATGCAATAAATGGATCTGTAAGTGCATGATAATTATTCCATAAATTATAATAAAAGATTCATCAAGCGGCAATGAAGCCCTTCAAGCTGTGTTTAATATGGTATTGTATGCCAAATGCAGGAGGTACTTTCAAGGACAGAATTCTATCTAAATAATATTCCATTGCCTTTCTGCTCCGTTTACCTGTGAATTTACTCCGCACATCACGTCATTTTCATGCGGTTTCTTTTGTTCAATAATTTAGGCATCTACTTTATATACGCAGATTTTACACACTATAGGAAAAGCGAAACGATCTTCAATCACTGACACAATAAATAAAAGCAAATGTAGTTCACTTTAAGCTGCATCAGCATTAACTTGTGCCATTTTAAATCTGGACAACATATTGATGTGGTGCTTAGCGCTGCCAACTGACAGATTCAACATCCTAGGGTTCAGAAAGATAAATAGCAGCACTACATGACAGAAAAAACATGAAAGGCACTACAAGACAGGCAGACAGAATTTGGTGTAGTTGGAAGGATTAGATAGATAGATAGATAGATAGATAGATAGATAGATAGATAGATAGATAGATAGATAGATAGATAGATAGATAGATAGATAGATAGATAGATAGATAGATAGATAGATAGATAGATAGATAGATAGATAGAGATAGATAGATAGATAGATAGATAGATATTGGTGTAGTTGGCAGGATTATACAGACAGACAGGAAAGACTCTGGTGACGGTCATTACCCATGAAACCAGGGGTTGTCGTTTTTGCTTAATTCTTCAATTGCAGATCGGCAGCCTTACCAGCTCTGATGTCACTTCTGTCATCTGCCCTCCTGGACCCGCCCCTTCCTGCCTATTATATTTAAAACCAACGCTGCCATCTTCAGCCAGACCCTTTTTGATTCCCATCCGAGAAGACATGCTTGCGTTTTTTCTCAAACTTTTTGACGATTTTCATTTCAGATGGTATCCACCGCGGTGCCCCAGACTTCTTTCCATCGCTTTGTGCCGGGTCTGCATGGCTTTTCCTTCCATGTCTCAGAGGTCATGTCTGTTTGGTGACCTGGTGGTTCTATAAATGGGTCTCATGTGAATCAGTGAGTGACCAGGCCCTGATCCTGAGTTGGGTCCACCTTGGACTTGCTGCTGCAGCAATGGGCTCCAACAAGCCTCGCATTATTATTATTATTTGAAATCTCTCCTACAGCCCTGAGCTCTTAAGCCCCCTTTACAGGTAAACTTTCAGATCTTTTGTGAATAAAAACTTGCGGGTAATCCCGCTTTGAAAGGCTGCTGCCTATGGTGATGACTCACTCCTGAATTTGTATTAACCCTGGTAGGTGACACGATGCGCAGCTGGGCGTCTTTTCATTTTCTTGATTTATTTCTGTCACATTAGTAAAACGACTAAATGAAGAGTACATAGCACAGAGCAATCACTTCTGTTCAGCACTGACGCTTTGCTTTTAGGAGAGTGGAATCTCCCGTCATTGCTGTAGGCTTTTATTATTATATTTTACATATCAACCGGCCTGCCCTGACAGAATGATAATATACTCCAAATTCTCAAAAAGAACACTAAATGAGGCTTTAATAGTAAACACAGTCGAGCAGAGACTATAAATGTGAGAAATGGGGCCGGCTCTGGCCTAACCTGAATACTTGATGCTACATTAAATAGAACTCGAGGAGGGCATACCAGTGGGTTCTCAAACTGGGGGGCCGCAGCCTCCCCAGCAGTAAGCCTGATGTTCAGAAACATTTTAGAAATTCCTCAGAGAGTTTTTAAATAAACACAACTGAAAATGTTCGTCAACTGTCTCCTAAAAGTAATCCTTTATTAAACAAGTTCGTGACTACCTGTGCGGTACGTGAGCAGCTGTTAGGTAATACGGAGGGAACGGCCCCGTCTGAGTCCATCTGTAACAGGGAACCATGCGCCATGACTGATGGACCTTTGATAAAGAGGGCCCCTTGGCAGGCGAGTGCCGTCTATGCCGCCTCTCCCTGTCGACCCAATCCACTCCTGCACCAAAGTGAAAGCTTACACAGCAGCTCTCCCTCCGTCTCGCTTTCAGGTCCGGTCCGGTCCTGCAGTGTTACAGTCTTAAGTTTGCATGTGGTGCTTAGCAGCGCTGCCTTCCCAGATCCACCATCCTCGGTCCGAATGCAGAACCTGGTCGTGTCTTTGTGGAGCTTTAGGGGGGCTGCTTTTTGTATATTTTTCCAGGGCTTTGTCATTTGGTTTTCCCCTTTATCTTTATTGTGGACCTGATTTTGTACCTTCATTTGGAAACTGGGAATCTGAATAGTCTGCTGGAGTATGTGAATTTCCCCCTGGGATTAATAATCTATCTATCTATCCTTTCACTGCCTTAGTAGATTCATATTTAAGTGTATTTAAAATGTAGCTATTTTGAACATTTTCCATGACCCCATTTTGTCAGGAACGGGCACTGCCATTTGGAGCAGCGGCTTGTTGGGGTCCGTGTGACGTTACAGATGTGATGGCTTCTCAGTTTTCAACAATTATGTGGTGTTTGTACATTCATACATTAAATATAAATGTAAATTGATCTGCAAATCACCACATTCTGTTTTCTATTTACATTTTACACAGCGTCACATTTTTTTTTGTATAACCGGGCATGGGGTTTGAACACAGACAGCTGGACCCATCAGCACTACCCACTGCTCCAACATGTCCGAAGTGAGATACTGGAAAAGAATGCACTTCGGAAGAGGAGACCAACCAGGAAGAGACGGGGCTGCTGCTGCTGGAAGAGGTGTTGGTGAGGCCAGCAGTGGGCACTGACCCTGTGGTCTGAAAGTGGATCCCAGTGCAGTGACAAGGACCGTGCTGTAAAATGATTCAGGTGCGGTGTAAAGGTCACAGTCCTGAGTTACTGTGGCCATAAAAGATCCCTGTGCATCCTTTGTAATGAGTATGGCGTATCCCAAAGGCCTGGCTAAATTGCCCACCATGGCCTGGTCATTCTGGCAACCTAATCATCACCAATCTCTAACTGGCTGGCTAACTAACTAACTATCTATCACTACATAACAGCCAATGTATGGGGGCACAAAATGGCTGCCGTCACATCATCCAGGTGGATGCTACACGTTAGTGGTGGCTGAAGTGGCCCCCGATTCACTATGTAGAGTGCTTTGAGTAAAATGCTATAAAGAATTACTGTGTTTTTATTGTTATTGTCATTAACAAACAAGCGCATCGTGTAGTAGTAAGCAGCAGCTGCTAAAAGGCTTAACTCCCGATTATCTTTTTTATGTCACTTAAGAAAATGGACAGATATTTACAGAGGAAAGCGACTGCACTTATGCTGTAGCACACCTGGTGCCATACTGCGGTGAGAAGAGTGTTGACTGTAGCGTGAAAATCACATGCGAGGAGTTGGTCCCTGGGCTGGCAGTAGAAGCTGACAAACCAGTTAAGAGATCTGGTCTCAAAGAGCTGCGCATCATAAACACCACCAGCTTTTCTTTATTTACTTGTTCAATGACAACGGCGTAGAGACCAGCAAAGTGTCGGGGGGGCAACACAGGAACTAATCTATCTATATCTACAGTATATCTATATTTATATCTATAAAAGCCAAATACCACTGAGTCACTCATCACAAAATCTCCTGAGCCATGAGGACTTGTGATTTGAAATTTGGAATGTAGGTTACCCTTTGGCCCATAGGCACTCGCTAAGAAACGGTTTTAAAAATTTTGTGGTCCATGCGTTTGTCTGCATGTCTGTCCGCTTTTCACGAGAGAATTACTTTTCTATAATTTGTTTGAACTTTCCGGTTGATTTTGTGACTTCTCTCATCATGCGAAGTACCAGAGTTCGCTTGCGGTACCAATTTATGCAAATCCAACAGAGTGGCCATCCTCATTCACTCACCAGCCTCTGTTCGAGTTGGTCTACGTCTCGCCACCACTTAGCTAGTGATACCCGTTTGTTCAACAGACATGATCTTCTACAGACTGTGAAGGAGTAACGTTTGACGTTTTTGAGAGAGAGAGATTGGAGCTCCATGCGTTTTAGAGGGTAGCTGATGATTGCCAGAGATATCACGGCCATGTGTTTTTCTCCCCACGCAGGGGACACTCTCCCGTGAGAACTGAACACGAATCCGATATGGTGCCAACGTCTATTGATTTTTAAAGTTTGTCCTGTTTCATTACTATGTGGGCAAAGCCACGGGGTACAGCTAGTATTCTATAAATGTGGTGCCAGTCCATCTCAGGGCGCACATACACACATACTCACTGCAGAGCAAAAAAGAGTTAACAATGAAACTGATCAGGTAAAATATGGATATAGAAGATAAGAGCAAAAGAGAAAAGTGTGTTGGCTGCTAGACATTCCAGACCTGAATGTCGAGTGATTACACCACTGGAATGAGTCACCCATGTGATAATACATGCCGTCTTCAGTACTGCCATTACGGTGACATAACCTTATTTGATTCATTAACTACAAAGCACAGCACAAGAATGCAAGCAAAATGAAAAACCTTCCTGACGAAAGGCAGCAGTACAATACCTGAATGCAGTGCTTTTAGAAAGATACAAAGTATGAATTGGCTGTGGGAAAGAATTCGCAAACATCATTACTCATGAACCTGAGTGCACATTAAGATCTCAAGATGCCAGCCTACTTACAATTCCAAAGATTAATAAAAAAAAAAAAACAACGGTGGGAGTTTGAGCTTCTAGTTCTTCTATTTAAAAGGCCCCAAAGGTGTGGAATGGTCTGCCTGCTGCTATAAGAGGAGCCCCATCAGATTCAGCCTGAGGACTGTCGACTTTAGTCTGGCACACCCTGACTAGAGCTGCTGATCAGCCGTGTATATTGCAACTCTGTTTGTTAGTCATTTGTACAGAAATAAAACAGTATCAAAATATTTTGAAACCATTACTATTACAGTAATCCCTCCTCAATCGTGGGGGTTGCGTTCCAGAACCCCCTGCAAAAGATGAAAATCTGCGAAGTAGAAACCATTTGTTTGTATGGTTATTTTTATATATTTTAAGCCCTTATAAACTCTCCCACACTGTTAACATTATTAGAGCCCTCTAGACATGAAATAACACCCTTTAGTCAAAAGTTTAAACTGTGCTCCACGACAAGACAGAGATGGCAGTTCTTTCTCACAATTAAAAGAATGGAAAAATATCTTCCACCAAACTGTAACCCGCTCACTGTGCAGGGGTCTCTGATGAAGTTCACGAGGGTTGTTTTCAGCCCAATAGCGAAGCTTTTGCTTATTTATACAAATCACTCAAATGGAAATGTGCCTTGTCGCTGCACATGATGATGGCATCTCGACGAATGCTTTGCAGAATGCAGAACTCTCTACGGCTCTCCCAGTCTCTCAGTGAGTTCCTGCACTGCCACCATGTTGTATGGATGGAAATTAAGGTCCTCATGCAAAATCAAAAGACATGTTGGAAATGCCAAAGGCAGAGGTGAGCTGAAGGTCTAGGAGACAGCAAAATCGATGCCCTTGCAGCTCGGATGTTTTCAGGTGTTCGTACAGTCAGAGGACGGCCTGGAGATTTTCTGTTCAATGTTGTACCCGTCTGTCTAAATTTAGCCACCCACTGAAGAACTGTTCACCGATTTGGGACGTCACCGTTAGGAGGAATGCAGAAGTGTGTTCGGAAGGCGCGTTGCGTAGTATATGGCGGGTTTGTTGTTTTTGAAGAACGCTTCGACAGCAAAAGCACTGTGCGCTCCTGACCAAGGCATGTGGCCGACTGAAAACTACAAGGGGCCACCAATCAAAGGACAAAACCCACTCGGCTGCCTCTACCTCGTGCAATGACTAACAGAAATGGGTGTGGCATAGCGGGCCCACGGCTCAGAAGAAAGTCTGTAGCGGTCCGGTGCCACTAAGATTCACAACGTCAATATGACGGCGATTTATTTATTTTTATAGAGGATCCCAGAGACACTCCCAGCCTTGGCCCGACCCCCACACACTCACAAACAGAGACATAATAAAGCACACTGGGAACTAACAACAATTAAAGAATAAAATGAAAAGAAATAACATAAATCAAAACAATAATACCACCCCAGTACCCCTATGGCAAGCTCAAAAACACAACTCCACACAGCAAAGTCCAAGGAATACCACATCGGATGTAATGAGAGATGACGAGAGCAAGTCCAGAGATCTGTGTGTTGAAAGGGAATGAAAAAACAGTCCTTCGGGTAGACACTGTAAGGGTGAAGACGGATGGGTGGTTCAGGAACGCTCCTACAGTGGAGTTAAAGCCATGAATCCACAAACAGTCCTCAGCACGCAGGCAGACAGACAGACAGACGACGATCCAGAGCCCAACAATGAATACAATCCCGGACACAGCGACTACATATGGCTTAATTAACAGAAGGCAGTCCGACAGGTATTAATAATAATAATACATCTTATTTATATAGCGCCTTTCCCATGCTCAAGGCACTTACAGAATATAAGAACCAACGGCAGGGTATACAGTGTATAGCATTGTACAAACCAAATAAATAAATAAATAAAGAAGATAAGACAGTAAATTCAAAGAAAGCCCAACAGACAACAGAATTGATGGTCTCGCACACACACACACAGGTTACCTGAGCATCTTGACATGGAGGTAAACTGAGAGAAGGGGAATAAAGTCAAGTAGAGCTAAAAGCCTTCCTGAACAGATGAGTTTTGAGTTGTTTTTTAAAAGAATTCATGGAGTCAGCTGACCTGATTAATTTCAGTAGGTCATTCCAGAGTCTGGGCACTCGCTATACAGCTGAAGGTCCTGCGGTCACCCATGGAGTGTAGATTAGTGGGGGGCACAACAAGATGGCCAGAATCAGAGGACCTTAGTGGGCGGACAGGCACATAGTGATGGAGAAGGTCACTGATGTAGTCTGGCGTGAGGTTATTTAAGGCTTTGTAGGTTATCAGTAGGATTTTATATTCGATTCTGTAAGACACAGGGAGCCAGTGAAGATGGAGCAGGATGGTGTGATGTGCTCACTGCTGCTGGTTCATGTCAGGACTCTCGCAGCCGAGTTTTGAATAAGCTGGAGCTGTGATATAAGATTAGAATGGGCACCTGCCAGCAGCGAGTTACAATAATCGATGCGGGATGTGATAAAAGCAGGGACAAGTTTCTCAGCATTAGAAAAGGACAGGAAGGAGCGAACACGGGATTCGTTACGGAGGTGGAAGTAAGAAAGTTTCTTAATGTGATTTATGTGGGCGGAATAAGAGAGGGAGGAATCAAAAATGACACCGAGATTCTTTACAGAAGAGGCAGGTCTGATGAGATCACCGCCAAGATGGACTGGGAAGGAGCTCATTTTATTAAGTTGCATTTTAGTCCCAATTTGCAGGAGTTCAGTTTTGTTGCAGTTTAATTTTAAAGAGTTCTGCTCCATCCAGGTTTTAATTTCACTAAGGCAGGTTGTGAGCTGAGAAAGCTTTGATGAAGTTCAACTTTTAACACTGAAGTAGAGTTGAGTATCATCTGCGTTAAAATGATAGCCCAGTCCAAAGCTACGAATAATATGGCCAAGGGGAAGCATATAAATACAGAAGAGGAGAGGGCCGAGGACAGAGCCCTGAGGAGCTCCTTGTGTGACTGGCGCCGAGCTGGATCTGCTGTCGCCACCTGGAAGATGCAGCTTTAACTAATAGTAGCACTGCTACAGAGGGGGTGTGGTGGTGTGGCTGAAGCAATTCTCGGAAGCGATGTGGTTTGGGCATTTCCTCGCTTAAATGCACAGGTGAGGAATCGTCCATATTCGTAAATGATGCCGGGAACTGCTAATCGCTGCACCTGTGCCACGTTCCCATGATATATAGTAGAAGCGCGAGTGCGGAAGGTGAAGAAAAACAAAAAGAACTGAGGTTTAATGGAGGAAGACGAGAAAGCGAGAAGCTGAAAGCCAGTGTGTGTGTGCGCACCAGCTCACGGTATTAACAGGCAGCTGGGAGAAGAGCCCCTGTAGAGTGTTTGGCCGGCACTCGGGGGTGCAGAAAGTAGTGGTCACTCCTGTAAGATGAACAAAAGCACCTTTGTCAAGATGGCAGCAAAAGCATAAATTGACGGCCCTCACATATCCTCGCGGCACACTGGGGGTCCTTGAAGGAATAAAGGTTGAGAGCCGCCGTTCTAGGATAACATCATTTATCTCTACAGCACCTTTGCACACCTGAAAGTAGCTCAAAGTGCTTTACTATAAGGATAACTAAACAGAGTCACAAAGGACAGTAAAAACTAAAGAACAGTTAATCACTAATACTAGAGAATCATAACGGCCAGCGTAACAACAAAAGCTGTGGTCAGCGAGGACAGGAACATAAAAACTCCAGCTGTTAGGAGGCTGGACGGGTCCCAAAGCTTAAAGAGCAGCCAGAGCCCTCCAAGTACTCGGGAGTCCATGACGGTGTCACCCCAGGCTGTGAAGCGATGTACCGTTTCATTTCCGCTGCAGGGAACCCCAAGTATGTAATCATTTTTCTTTATTATTTTTTTTTTCCCCCACTGTTTGAATCCAAACTCTTGTGATTAAAGAGTATTTCTCTTTAACGGCAGGTAAGCAGACAATGGCCGGTGTGTTTAAAGTCGACATTGGCCAGTCAGTGTGCTGCACGTTACGCTGTGATGAGCGATGCAGAATTCTGTAAAAAGAAATGCCGCAGCACAAAGCAAGCAGGTTTGAAACGGTGACCCTTTAATTGGTTAGAGCCGACACATAGGGCACCATTTATCAGAGGCTCTGTCTGTGCTCATTTCTGCCAGGCTATCCTTAAATGAACTGCACGGCAAAACAAATAAAACCTTTAAAGTTGAACAAGCAACACATGATCATGACAGAAATGCAAGAATTGTACTAAATTGGAGCAATAAAATGATTGCCATCATTAACCCTTATCATAAAAGTGCCATAAAATAATATTTCATTCAGCACATATAATGACGGAGAGCAAACATATTAAATCGTTTCCAACAGCAAAAGCCAAAGCGTAAAGCACACACAACTTCTAAATCATGACAGTAACATCACGCTCAATAAATATGATGCATTCCTACTTTGTTCCATCATGACAAACCACCCACCAAAAATATTCTCTCACTTTAAAACATTTTGGCTTGCAATCAGACATTTAAATATTGAACGTGCAATTACATGAGAAGCTAATTTTCTGCTTGCGAAACACTGTAAAACACTATTTAAACAATAATATGAGGCCATTAAACTAATTGCAACATATCATTTGTCATCTTTACGTACGGGGAATTCATACGCACACAACAGTGGATCTCAGCAGGACGTCCAATTTACATGTGAGGCATCGATGCCAAGCGCTACAGCTGGCATTACGACTCCATTCATTTTAGCAATTTGGAAAGCAAGGTTCATTGGAAGAGAGGAAGAATGTTTAACTCCACTTATTATGACAATGCAACAGAAATACCGGACTGGCCCAATCAATATTTAATAGGAATTAAATTGGGGAAACGACGGACAACTTGTCGTGACGGCTAAGAGACACTTTCATCAATTCAATGGAAATAAATATGAGCGCTGCTAACTCTTCTTTCTTTTTTGTTGTTATGCTCCCTCTGGGGCTTCAGTAAGCTATTAGGCAAAAACAATTTTATTGCTTTTATTATGTAAACCTAAGCAACAAACTATTATGATGGCTGTAACTTTACACTAGATCTTATGGCTGAAGCCGCTCCCTTTTGAATATCAAATCTTATTCTTCAGACTAACGAAAGGAAAGGGATTGGATTTATAGCAAGGCAAAAACAAGGCTGCGTATTTACATCACATAAGCACCTACAGGTAAAACTGCAGAAACTAAAACATACAGCAAATAAACTTCATTTTTTCTTCCTTTCCTGTTTGTTTAAACTTACCATTTATAATTTATCAGGGAGAGGCAGTTTTTGTAGCGACATGGCGGTCGTCTCATTAAAGTACGGCAGACAGTCGGTCAGTTACTAACCTGCTTAGTCCTGAACAGGGTCATGGGGGTCCTCTGGAGTCTATCCCAGCTAGTATAGGGCACAAGGCAGGAACAAACCCTGGACAGGGCGCCAGTCCATCACACAAACACCCCACACACACACACACTGGCCAATCTACCTAACTTGCCTGTCTCTGGACTTTGGGAGGAAGCCCACGCAGACATTGGGCAGGGGTAACAAGCAGACTCCACACAAGGGAGGACCGGAGATGCAAACCCTGGTCTCCTTACTGTGAGGTGGCAGTGCTACCACTGTGCCACCATGCTGCCCATTACAATGTGTGCTTGTGCTTTTTTTATACCCCTAGAAAATGTTCAATTTAAGTTCACATCCCTACAAAATGAACATCACATTTGAAGATGAAGAAGTCAAATTTCTCATTTTTGACCCACAAATTAAACCAGAGACAGTATGGCAAGTGAACAAATTGAACTTGGGTTTGAAAGCTTTGAGCTTCAAGCATAAAATATAAATGCAATTTGAGCACATAACATTATATAAAATCTCAATAATCATTCATACTAGGGGGCTGTGCCCCCCCAGCCTGCGCTACGTGCCAGCCATTTCGTGTCTCTGTTGCTCACGTATGTGGATTTCACTTTCACCAAACAACAAATCTTTTAATTCCCGCGGATACGCCTCCTCATTGGGAAGCAACACAACGTTTCCCTCATGACAATACGAATTAGACGATCTACAAGTCTCCGACTTAAAAGTTTAAAGCCAAACAATATCTCCATACTTCTGTCATATCCCCTATGTCCATATATTTGGTTTCCTTTCGCCTTTACCTTATCTTTCAATATCGCATTGAATTTTGATTCCGTGTTTGGACTTTCATCGTGACAACGCAACGCATAACTGCCCGTGAGTGAATATCATTTCTTTCTCTCTTTACAAAAACTGTGTCTGATAATAGCATTCACACACATGAGAAACGATTGAACCGTGTGTGTGGTTATGTGAGCAGGACTTTTCCAAATCTCTTTTCATAAGCTCTTGTCTCACGTGGCTTGAAATTTTCTCTCGTGGGATTTCACTTTCACCAAACAACCAATCTTTTAATTCTCGCGGATTCGCCTCTTCATTGGGAACAAACACTACTTTTCCCTAATGGCAACACGAATTAGATGATCTACAAGTCTCTAAATAATATATTCAATCTCTTTTCGCGGTTCCATTATTTCATTGAGTAATAATTTCCGTTTGCGTGAATGTGATCTTTATTATCAGTTTTTTGAGACTTTCAAATTTTCGCACTTCCATTATCTCTAACCTGCTCTGCATATGTACCGCGCCAACGTTTTCGAATTCTTTACGACGTTCTACTTTGTCATCTACTCTTTGTCTTTTATTTCCGGCCCCAGGCGTGGTTAAATCTCTTGGCACAAAGTCTCATCTCAAGGGATGTGAAAGTATCTCTCTGAAAGAGTCAAGTCTCATCTCCTTCCAAGATTTTTTTTTTTATAATAGAGAGATGTGTCCCTTGTGAAGCTTAGACACTCGATTGATAATCATGGGGGTCGGGGTATTCCACAAAGCATCAAGCAGTGTGAGGAAATGACACATAAATCAACAACAGAGGGATTTGGGGGATTGGAAACCCCTGTAAAGCAAAGGGTGCCGGTGCACAACTAAGCAATGAAGCACAGTCGATCAGCTTCATCCCTCCTCAATAACACCTGCACTGCACTTCCAAAGCAGGTGGGGAGTATAGTTCAAATTGCTGTGCTACTGCCAGGACCACCAATAGCGGTGATGGGCGGGGCAGGTGTAAGCAGTCCAATTCAGTTTTTCCCTCACCCCCTGACTCTGCCAAATATGTCAATCAAACCTGGCAAAGAGTGGCGTTTCACGATCAGGGCTGGCACAGAAAACAATACCAGACCTCGGCTTCTTTACAGATTACTCCACAATCTTTTCCAAAAAAGTCATCTCTGCCTTAGCAAAAGCTCCGCCCATACAAAGGAACCCAAGAGAACACGCATTTCTGTGGCAATTGCACCCATGATGCTCGCATTCATGATGCTCGATTTTTTTCATGTCACAGAACAGGAGCAATAACTAATAAATGAGTGAGCACCACTTCATACACACCGACTGCACACAATGAAGTCAGATAACGCAGCTGCACTCAGTTTCCAGAAATGAAATTTCTCCGCAGGTGGGCTGGGCTCTCCCATAGCGAGAAGAAGAACAGCTGACCCTCCGCCTCGAGGGGAGCCAATTTAAGGTGGTTTGGGCATCTGATACGGGTGCCTCCCTGTGAAGGTTTTTATGGGCACAGCCAACTTGGGAAGAGACCCAGAGTTCACCGAGAGGAGTGTATCTCTCAGATGGCCTGGGAGCGCCTGATGTAAACATGTGGGCATGTGCCCCTACAACCCAGTCCAAGACAAGCAGTGGAGAGTGAAAATGAATGAATGAACGAATGAACGACACTTTGTACTGCACCAAATCATCATTACATCTTTGAAGGACAGATTCTTTCTGTGCAGAATAAAAGATGAAAGCAAAAAAAATGTTCTTTATAAAACAAATGGAAATGAGTTGTAACATGTACTCACTATACACCCATTACGACTGAATGAATTACTGTCTTTTGCATGATTCATAATGTTTTGATTTATAAGGTTTGGCAAGTCAAGGCAACCTCTCTTTCAAGTGGAATTTCAGTCGATTTCAATTCTGTCCTCAGTAATTCTGATTCACTCCCTGTCCCGTTTCCTTGGAGCTGGGTGCAATTCCCACTCCAATTCCACCTCCAGGAGCTGAACTGGGATTTACCACTGGGCAGTCTAATTGAATTCATGAATGGCCCCAACCAAGCTAAAAACCATCGAATGCACTGATCAAAAATAACCACATTTTAGACACGGGGTTGGTCACTTGGATTGCTTTTGAAGCATGGACTGGGTCATTGACCATCTGTACTGTTAACTGACAAAATATACGATACGTGAACAAGTCAGACATGACAGCAGGTGCAGTAAGAAGCAGGGCTGTGGAGTCGGAGTCAAGGTGTTGGAGTTGGAAACAATTTTGGGTACCTGGAGTCAGAGTAGGAGTCAGCAAAAATGTACAGACTCCAATTTCTAATAAATTTAAATTGTAATGGAAAAAAAAATACAGCAAGTTCAAATGTCCCATTTCACAAACAATAGTCCTCTGATGTAAGAATAAGGCCCAGTGCATAGTTGTGTTACTACTAGTGTGAAGTTCAGCTGAGCTATTATACAACCTGGCATTCACATATTGTAATCTGGATTATGGTACATTACAAAAAGTGTTTTCCTTTTATTTCAGATATAATGTGTTTAACAAGTTCATGTGAGTGTAAACAAGTGTAATGGTGTAGGTGGAGGTGTGTGCTATGGCCTGATGTGTGTTCAGGGGTTCTTGTCTTTTGTTTAAACTGGCCAATATAGTAGATATTCAGCTTCCTAGCCAGTAGTTTTGTGGTTAAATGACGTGTATGTTGCCTTCCTTCAATCAACATGGAAAATACATCAGCATATTAAATACTGAGGAGTCAGGGAGTCGGAGTCAGAAGTGCCGGAAACTAAGGAGTTGGAGTCCGAGTTGAAGGTTCATCAACTGACTCCACAGCCCTGGTAAGAAGTACCTGACATATAGCCCTTGAAAGTTGATTAGCAAATGCTTGTAAGAATTTCAATGAATGAGTACACCAGAGTACGGGTGTAGCTGGGAATTCATTTTTGGGGAGGATAAGAAAGTAATGGCGGCATGGTGGCGCAGTGCTGTTGCCTTGCAGTTAGGAGGCCTGTGTTTGCTTCCCGGGTCCTCCCTGCGTGAAGTTTGCATGTTTTCCCGTGTCTACATGGGTTTCCTCCCACAGTCCAAAGACATGCAGGTTAGGTGCATTGGTGATTCTAAATTGTCCCTAATGTGTGCTTGGTGGGTGTGCCCTGTGGTGGGCTGGCACCCTGCCTGGGGTTTGTTTTCTGCCTTGCACCCTATGTTGGCTGGAATTGGTTCCAGCAGACCCCCGTGACCCTGTGTTAGGTTATAGTGGGTTTGATAATGGATGCATGGATGGATGGATAAGAAAGTAGATGAAATCATTGACAGAATTTTGATTATCAGATGGAACGGTCATTAAATATATAACCTGAAAATAAAAACACCCTGGGTACCTCTGAGGTACAAGTGGCAAACAAAACTACAAGTAGGTCCTTATGTATTTGGACAGTGACACAATTTTCATAATTTTGGCTGTGTAGGCCACCATAATGGATCTGAATTGAAGCCATTGAGATGTGACTTAAGTGTAGACTTTCAGTTGTAATTCAAGGAGGTTTAACAATAATATTATTATTATACAAGCAATTTAGGAATGGCAGCCATTCTTATAACTAGTTCCCCCCATTTGCAGGAGCTCAAAAGTAATTGGATAAACTAACATGATCATATATATATATATATATGAGAGAGAGAGAGAGATCATTTTCAATACTTGGTTGAAAACCCTTTACAGTCAATGACTGGCTCAAGTCTGAACCCATGGAAATCACCACATTCTGGCTTTCCTCCCTAGTGACGCTTTGCCAGGCCTTTAATACCGCTGCCTTCAGTTGCTGCTCGTTTGTTGGTTTTTCTCCCCTCAGTTTTGTCTTCAGCAAGTGAAATGCATGTCCAGTTGCGATGAGGTCAGGTAACTGACCTGACCATTTAAGAATAGAATTAGAACAATCTAGACGAGAACAGGCTATTCAGCCCAACAAAGCTCGCCAGTCCTATCCACTTGCTTCCTCCAAGAAAACATCAAGTCGAGTTTTGAAAGTCCCTAACGTCTTACTGTCTACCACACTACTTGGTAACTTATTCCAAGTGTCTATCGTTCTTTGTGTAAAGAAAAACTTCCTAATGTTTGTGCGAAATTTACCCTTAACAAGTTTCCAACTGTGTCCCCGTGTTCTTGATGAGCTCATTTTAAAATACAAGTCTCGATCCACTGTACTAATTCCCTTCATAATTTTAAACACTTCAATCATGTCACCTCTTAATCTTCTTTTGCTTAAACTGTAAAGGCTCAGCTCTTTTAATCTTTCCTCATAATTCAACCCCTGTAGACCTGGAATCAGCCTAGTCGCTCTTCTCTGGACCTTTTCTAGTGCTGCTATGTCCTTTTTGTAGCCTGGAGACCAAAACTGCACACAGTACTCAAGATGAGGCCTCACCAGTGCATTATAAAGGTTGAGCATAACCTCCTTGGACTTTCAGATGCTATATAACCTAACATTCTGTTAGCCTTCTTAATGGCTTCTGAACACTGTTTGGAAGTTGATAGCTTGGAGTCCACTATGACTCCTAAATCCTTCTCATAAGGTGTACTCTCGATTTTTCGACCGCCCATTGTGTATTCAAACCTAATATTTTTACTTCCTATGTGTAATACTTTACATTTACTGACATTAAATTTCATCTGCCACAAATCTGCCCAAGCCTGTATGCTATCCAAGTCCTTCTGTAATGATATAACGGATTCCAAATTATCTGCTAATCCACCTATCTTGGTATCATCTGCAAACTTAACCAGCTTGTTACTTATATTCCTATCTAAATCATTTATATATATTAAAAATAGCAGCGCCCTAGCACTGACCCCTGTGGAACACCACTCTTAACATCGGCCAGTTCTGATGAGGTTCCTCGCACCATCACCCTCTGCTTCCTGTGTCTGAGCCAATTCTGCACCCATCTAAAAACATCACCCTGAATTCCCACTTCTTTTAACTTGATGCCCAACCTCTCATGTGGCACCTTATCAAATGCTTTCTGAAAGTCCAGATAAATAATATCATAAGCTCCACTTTGATCGTATCCTTTTGTTGCCTCCTCATAGAATTCCAACATGTTAGTAAAACACGACCTCCCCCTTCTGAACCCATGCTGACTGTTCAGAATAACTCCTGTCCTTGTCATGTGTTGCTCAATCTTATCCTTAATAATTCCTTCCATTAATTTTCCTGTGATGCTTGTTAAGCTTACTGGCCTATAGTTGCTTGGATCTGCCCTGTCACCCTTTTTATATAATGGGATGATATTTGCCATTTTCCAGTCCTTTGGAATCTCTCCAGTGCACAGTGACTTCCTAAAAATATGTGTCAAGGGTTTATATATGTACTCACTAGCCTCCTTAAGAACACGAGGATAAATATTATCTGGGCCTGGTGATTTGTTTGATTTCATCTTATTTAATCTGAGCAGCACTTCTCCCTCTACAATTTCCAAATCCCTCAGTACCTCCTTAGTAGTTGTGTTTACCTCTGGCAGGTTATCCACTTGCTCACTTGTAAACACCTCAGAAAAATGTAAGTTTAGGGCATCTGCTATTTCATTGTCTGTATCTTTTAATTCCCCTTTACTATTCCTGATGAACTTGACCTCCTCCTTAACTGTTCTTTTACTACTAAAATACTGAAAGAATCTCTTGGGGTCTTCTTTCGCCTTATCTGCTATATTCCTCTCCAACTGTCTTTTAGCCTCTCTGATATCCTTCTTAATGGTTGCCCTCATTTTCTCATACGCGCTACGGTTCTCTTTGCAGTCATTAGTCTTATATGCCTTATACAGCAGTTTTTTCCTTTGCAACTTCTTTTTTAAATCTTTATTTAAAATATTCTTTGCCTTGAAAAGTGCTTTGGTTGCTTTTGTAGTATGTGTTGAGTCCTTGTCTGTCTGTCGTTATCAGTTTTGCAGCAATCTTCGTAGACAATCCAACACTCACCTTGCTGCTTCATCTGTCTGCAGTCATGTCATCAATATACATTATTGACTCCACTCCACTGGCAGGCCATACATGCTCATTGCCTTAACATCGCCCCACCATGTTTCACAGATGATGTGTTATGCTTTGGATCCCGAGTATCGTGTTCATTCTGGTTTCATCAGTCCAAAGAATACTGGGCAGGCTTTTCCTGGCTAAGCAAAAATGACTCAAAATGCCCACTAGATGGGCACATCTACTCCAACCCGACCATTCAGCATGAGATGGAGTTGTATTACGGAAAGGCAAGTAGTTATAATCGACTATTCTTGATGATTAAGTGTTAAGTAGTTCAGCCGCTTATTCTGCGGAATACAAATTTTACATTTAAACTAAAACTCAAATATTTATGAGCATCCTTCACTTTCTGACCTCACATAAGCAGAAGACAGTCGATACAAATTTATTTTTCCCTCATATATTATGTCCATATTAAAATTTGAACTTTGGGTTTTGTTTGTTTCCGAGTATACGGGGAAAAAAAACATTAATATGATTGTGCAATATGCCCTTTCAGAGTGGCTTTGACTGGCAATGGTGTGGGAAATAATTGACTGAAAAAAACTGACACAAGAAACAAATAACTGCCATCATGCCCTCCAGTGCTGGCAATACCAACTAACAGATCTTAATTAATTTAAAGATAATTCATATCAAGAGCAGTACTAGCAGTAGTGATTACTCAAAAAAAAGCCATCACTGAAAATGACATGACGTGCAAAAATGCATTTTTAGATTGCATTTCATGCAGTTTTCATGTAATTTTGTGAGTCCTGCAGGGGAGAAAAAGCTGTTAAGCAATTCAGGACAATCTAATACTTTTTACACAATCAGCAAAATTCCAATTACATGACATTTCACATTATCTCATGAAGCTCACCTGCCTATGAAGAGCCTGGAAGCAAATGTCTAGCTTATCAGTTTTGTATGTACACATACGGGGAAAAATATGAATGTGTGTGTGTGTGTGTTTATTTATAATTATTTCTCTCTATTTTCTTATATGCGAGGAGGTACCCAAAAATAACTGGAATTGTTTTAATAATTTCTACTTCCTGAAACTTTAGTCTCTGTCAAGTCCTCTCCACGTGAATGAATGCACTCATCCCAAAGGTTTTCCCACTAGTGGAAACATTTTTCGAATTGCTGAAGAGGAACGTTGTCCAAGGCCTTCAGTGATTTTTCTTTGATTTCCTCCATGGTACAAAAACGCTTTCCTTTGAGTTCTTTTTTCATAAATAAAAGTTGCACGGAGCAAAGATCAGGCAAGTAGGGAAGGTGGCAAGAACTCCGAGACACACAAGTCAATTCAGAAATCTCTTCAATAGTCTGACGCCGATTTTCATAAATTGCACTGCAAACTTTTTCAAGATTTTCGTCGTTCCTAATTGTGGAAGGTCGACCAGATCTCAGAAGGTATTCAAGTGACATTTCCCCTCGTTTGAAAGGTGAAAGTCACTCGTAGACCCGAGTTTGATTTAAAGCTTCCTCTTTGAAAGAAGTTTCAAGCCTCACTAAAGTTTCCCTAAGAGAAAACAAAATTGAACACAGACTCTCCATTCTTTATGATCACTCATCACAAAACTCGCAGAACACGTTTAATAAGAACCAAGAAGAACCAACACGGAATGGCGTATGAACAGTAGAGAGCAACGGTACTTGGCGGACTGCCACAGAATACTGGAAGTAGGCTACACCTAGAGGAGAAATTCACAACTAAGTCGAGACTACATGCCAGCTACAGATTCTGGTGATTTTTGCGTACCCTCTCGTTATGACCAGCTATATATTGTCACAACATGCACATTGGGGGGCAGTGCCGAGACAAGAGTTGTCTGGGTGCACTAATGCACTTTCTCCTTCCCCAACAGATCCCCAGAAAGGAAGCCGCTATAACTCCACATCTGGTTCCTCCACAAATTCCACTTCCAGACCTAATCTCAACCCTCCTCTGACATCACTTCCGGCAAGCTCGGAAGACACCCCACTTCCTCCCTCCCACCTATAAAATCCCAACCGCTTCAGTTATCAGGCAGTCCCATATTGGACACAGTCTCGATTAACAACTCTGGTTTGTTTTTTGGTTTTTTTTGCAAACTGTTTATTCTTATTTCAGGTATACAGGGTGGATCCCACAAACCTTTTCACACCTCTCATCTTTTTGTTACTGTATATTATACGAGCTGTCCCCTGCAGCTCTGCCTGCATAATAGTGAAACAGGACAAACTTTAAAAATCGATAAGCAAAAAAGTATCGCTATCGCTATGTAAGCGGAGGCAAAGGTACGCTCCAAAATGCAAAGGAAGAGTGACTCGCCACTTCTGACGTCACACTTCCCCCTCCCCTCGGGCCGCAGCCTCTCTCTGGGATTAGCACCAATATATCGCTCCTGCAAGCGAACTATGACTCTTAGTGCGATGAGTGAAGTCGCAAAATCAGCAAGATTGTTCAAGTAAATTCTAGAGAAAAAAAAAAACGATCTAAATCCGTTAAGAAGTTCTCTCATTCGCTAGCTAAGTGGATGCACTGTAAAATACACCCTGAGGCTGGCGCGTGAGTGAGGAGGGCCCTGCCACCAGATCCGGCTCTTGCATTCACACAAATAAATCTGTACCGCAAGCAAACTATGATACTTAGCACGATGAGAGAGATTGTAAAATTATCCGGAATGTTCAAGCAAATTATATAAAAAACACAATCTAATTCCGTTAAGTACTTCTCTTGTGAAAAGCAGATAGACATGCAGACAGACAAACATTGGATTAGAGATACAGTATATAGAGATACTAGGATGCTTACTCCCTGCTCACTTCGCTCGCCAACTCCCCTTGTCTGCGCTATGCGCCAGCCACTTCGCATCTCTGCCACTCGTGTTCTAAAGAGGGGGGCTGAACACACCCCAAGGAGACGCAATCGCTCCTCCGAAACCCCCTCTTAAAATGCTGACACAATGGGAAACAAATACCGTGTGTTTTTTTTTTTACCTCCTCTTTGCTTGATCATCTGCTGGATTGCTGCTGCTGCCATGCTGTGTGATTTTATATATATTGTAGAAGATAGCCCGGCTACAGACAGACACACAGACCCAGAACTTCCAGAACACACACGTTTATTTCTTTAAACTGTCCTGCACACAACACAGTGTTCCAATAAGAAACATTCTTTCCTTTCACCGCCTCTACTCCTCTCTTCCCAAGCTTCATCGTCCTCCTCCTCTCGACTCTGGCTCCTGAATGGAGTGAGGCGGCCTCCTTTATAGTTCACCCGGAAGTGCTCCAGGGGTCTCATGATTAACATCCGGCAGCACTTCCGGGTGTGGCAGAAGTGCTGTATGCCCAGACTCTGGAGCTGTCCAAGTGACCCCTGGTGATGACCATGGACCCCCAGTGGGTTGAGCTTCTGCCCTCTCATGTACCGGGGGAGGTACTTCCTGGTAGTACGCCCATTCTCCCGGTCTTCTATTATAAAGGGCGTCCCCCGACCAGGCAGCATTCCCGGTCGTCCATCACAATATATATTACATACACTCACATACAGAATGTCTGTAATAGGCACATAAAGGTCAAAGTCCGTCCAGCGTCAACCACCATAGACACCTACTCTATGATAACGTTCGTTATCTCTGTTCTCCATACAAAATTTAGTTAAAAAATTTTTCTTGCTGGATTACTAGAAACTACATGGGATAAATAGCAAATAAAAAATATGTAAAATTTTTAGGTGGAAAATCCCTTTATGTTAATACACCTGGAAGAATTACCCAATTAAAAAGAAGAACAATTTTGAATACAATAACCAAAATAAGAAACTGTATACTTGTATTGTAAATACAGGACTAAACTTGAGCTTATGTTTATCCAAGACTCTTATTAAGACATGTAATATGCAAGCTTTTTGAGCCATGAGACATAAATGAGGAACTTGACTGTTTATTTAAATAGAAAGCAGCTGCTTGTCTCCCCAAGGAAAAAATGTGACCAGTGTACCATATTTGTAAGGAATGTTTGCTTCATACTGAGAAATAATTAAAGACAGACTCACACAATGCAAATGTTGCTTTACTTGTGGAAAAGAAATCTTTTTTTGCATACATAATTATTAATGTAGGCCCGATTTTTTCCAGACATAATGGAAGTTTTAAGTGGCTGCTCTGTAAAAGAGAAATTAAAACTATTGGTTCATTTATGCTCTTTTTAATTATGATAACAATGGAAATACTGACGCAAGCCACCATTGCCTGTACTCAAACACCTAATCCTGAACTGCTGCTTGTAAAAGGTTTTATTACAGCATATCCTCTACACTCCTGCTTCTGTGATGTATTTAGATGCAAAGTTATTCAAAACCATGTTGGCATGTAAGGAATTTTCACACATACCAAGGGGCATGTAAGGTTAATGGGCAATTGTAAGTTAGCTCAGTGTGATTGAGGGCATTGCCAAAGACTGGCAACCCATCTAGGGTTTGTTCCAGACTTGCACTTGATACTTAGGTTAGGTTCTGATTCCACCAAAGCCATAAACTGGACTACTCAGGTTTGAGAATGTATGGACTGTCCATCCGCCATTCTATATTTCCATTTCTTCCATGTTACAGGTGTCCACCCTAGAAACACTAAATGGGGTACCGCAGCAGTACTGTGTATAGAAGGTCGACATTTTACAGGAGGGACATTCTGCCTCAGGTAAGGACAGACCCGCCTTCCCAGCATCAAGTGGGGGCCCCAGGTCGTTCTGATCAAGGCTCTGCCCACAGACGGTTTGAGGCAGGTGGCGGCTCTCGTCGGGCCAAGATCAGGTCTCCTCGGGGTCGGGTTGCTTGGGAATGCAGCCTAAAGCGGGTGGTAAACTCCATCCAAGGCTAAATACCGGCACAAGACCGATAGCCAACAAGTACCATAAGGGAAAGTTGAAAAGAACTTTGAAGTGAGAATTCAAGAGGACCTGAATCCGCTGAGAAGGGTCTGCACCATCCACCTGGAGGATTTAACCCAGCTGGCCACCTGCATCGGAAGATCTCTCCACCACCTCTGTTCCCGTCCCCCCTGGGGGCGGGTGCGTGAAATGCCCATTTGGGGGCTGGGATGGATGGATGGATGGATAGATGGATAGATAGATACTTTATTAATCCCAAGGGGAAATTCACATAATCCAGCAGCAGCATACTAATACAAAAAACAATATTAAACAGTAATAAAAATGCAGGTAAAAACAGACAATAACTTTGAATAATGTTAGCGTTTACCCCCCACCCCAGTCTTGTGGCCTTGGAACCCCTGCAGCTTCTCCAGCCCTCTGGAGTTTTTTCTGTCCTCCTGGCCATCGGACCTTACTTTATTCTTTTTTTAATTAGTATTTATTAATCTTACTTATTTAGTTTTCTTTTTTCTTTCTTCATCTTGTAAAGCACTTTAAGCTACATCATTTGTATGAAAATGTGCTATATACTGTAAACAAATGTTGTTGCTCTAGGTGGTACTCGGGGAGCCATGCCCACCCCATCAGACTGTTAGGTCAGTCTATTAATGGTTTTTCCAAATTATACAAGTCCTCTTTTATATTTAAAAATGTTAAATATATATATCTCCACCTTAATAAAAATTGCAAGTATCTGTGTATACTGACCTGGTTGCTATGTCACTGATATCCAAAGATGGCACATCACAAAGATTATCACTGCCTTTATGAAACCCCGTACCAAATGGCAAGTAACATGACACAACAACCAAAATGGACACACTGCACTACAAATATTAACTCCAAATACATCCACCAGGGAGTAACTGCAGGGCAGACAGAAATCGGCTTACCTACATTAATAAAAGGACAAGTGTGTGTGTCTGTGCATCTTTCTGAGTGTCAGATCAGTTGCTATGTCTGTATTGTTCCAACAGATGGCACATCACCAACATTTGCCATAATAAAATGCATTGAACTTGTCATTCCAACAGATGGCATACCTCAAATATACTTTGCTATCTTCTTTCCAACATATCTGAGCCACACTTGCTACATTTGTGCACGTCCTGCACTTGTTGTGGGGTCTTCTGTACTGCTCATGCTGCCTTAGTGAAGCTCTATTATGGAGTTCAGTGCATAATTACTATAGCATACACCATTCAATTTTAATTTTGGACTACAGCATATACTTCGGCTTGTAAAACTTTAATGCATTTATTGCCTTGAATTTTCACATATTTTTTGGTCAATTCCTGTTTGGCTTCTGAGTACTAATTTTGCATTGGAAGTGAATCCTGCCCAGTGGCCGCCCACAGAAATGCAAATGTCCATCTTAATATTCCGTTTGGGCAACAGGCCTGGGTAAGGAGTAGAGGAAATGACACAACAGTATAAAATGTTATATTTGATATCTGACAGCCAAATGAACTCCCTAAACTGTAACAATAAAACTCCTGATGTCTGTTTTGGTTCTGTAAAAAAAAAAAAACTACAATCCTTAATTATCACATTAAGCAATAAACAGAAATACTTTACTTACTGGTTTAGAGCTACATGTCTGTCTTGTGGTCTTGCCTGTGACAAACAGTGAGTCGGAGTTCTCTTTTCCTAGAATACCAGTGAGCATTTAAAAAGCCAAAATAAATGGCTGAGATCTGACAGCTGAATTTAACAAACCGTGCAGCAGGAAACCTGCAAATATTCATATTAGTCAAGATTTTGATGCTCTATGGAGGAATGCTGTTAGATGAAATGTAACAGCCAACATTCCCTTTTTTTTGGAAACTTACAACCAGGCAATCACATTTTATGGTACTGCAAAACTGAAACCTTGGGTATCTCAGCATACATCTTAAAGCGTGTTCTGCATGTACATTTTGATTTGGGCATTTCATCAAAAGACATTCAACCACAATAAGCTGTTCGCTGACGAATCTACGCAACATTTCCCCTACCTTGGCGGCGCTTGTGTAAAGCCACAAACTGTATGAAGTGTGTGCCCCACAGACGGCTGCGGTTGCTTTGGGCAAAATGATATCATTTTGTTTATATGCCAGTTATTATGACGAAACAGGCGTATTGACAACCACAGTTGTCAATTTGGCTGAAATAAAATGCATCAAGTGTTCTTATAGCTCTCTACTCCACCTTGTGGATGGAGCAAATATTGGTAAGTCACAGTGGCAGCGCAGCGATTAACAAATATGAATTCACCAAAGTGAGACTCGCATTTGTTCAAAATCACATCCTCACCAAAATAAAGTAACTGCAGGTTCAGATACAGCTCTGTTATGTAAACTACCAATCAAAAGTTTTATTTTATATACATATATTAAATTATATATATAATCCATGCTAATAAAAGGCAAAGCCCTCAATGACTGACTGACTGACTGACTCATCACTAATTATCCAACTTCCCGTGTAGGTAGAAGGCTAAAATTTGTCAGGCTCATTCCTTACAGGTTACTTACAAAAGTTAAGCAAGTTTCATTTCGAAATTCTATGCGTAACGGTCATAACCGAATCCTACTTACGTACATATATACAGCCATAGCCTGCAGCTCGATCGCCATATGAGGCAGCGTTGCGTCCCCCATCCCCACGCCTCCCACATAATTGACTGCCTGCCTATATAAGGCCGTCCGTCGCTCCGGTCTCTTCATTCCCTTCTTTGCTTTACCACGGTATTCACATCTCCCTGCTGATAATTGCAGCCTTTTTATTTAATCCATGGCTTCTCCGCTGATTTCATTGTTCGTTTACTACGATTCAAACTTATCGATGAAGCCGGTTGTGTGCTTACAATGCTTGACAGATGCTGAATGTCACTTCAACACAAGTCCTGCAAATACTAACGTAATTGAAACAAACCATGAAACTCAAACAGATTATGACAGCAGCCATTCAAGCTGTGAGAAAACAGTAAAAAGGAGGCGTGGTTTTATTTCAGGTGACTACCTGTTGAAGCTCATCGAGAGAATGCCAAGAGTGTGCAAAGCAGTAATCAGAGTTTTGAAGAAACTAGAATATAAAACATGTTTTCAGTTATTTCACCTTTTTTTGTAAAGTACATAATTCTACATGTGTTCATTCATAGTTTTGATGCCTTCAGTGAGAATCTACCAATGTAAATGGTCATGAAAATAAAGAAAACACATTGAATGAGGAGGTGTGTCCAAACTTTTGGCCTGTACTGTATATACCGTATATCTTCCAATAGTAGCCCCGGCGTTTATTCAAAAAATTATTCGGACGGCCCGGCATTTAAAAGAGACCGACAGTTGTTGGAGACCGGCTATTATTCGCCTCACAGACGGAATGGTGATGGGTAAACGGAGTTCATTTGGCAGTAAAATACGGTATGGTACCGTATTTACGGTCACAAAATGTAGGCAACAACACCGGATGAACATTTCAGGATTTAATGAAATTATCAGTACAGCAGTACGGTCTTATTAAAGCAGTATACAGTACGGTACTACCGTAAGCATGAAAAACGGGTATGGTAGACGTCAACTTTCTTGCCAATGATGCCACCAGCACTGGCCTGCACCAGTCCGAATTTCGCATGAAAGCGCTCATCAGCCTGACAAGTCCCCTGCGGAACATAAGGAAATGCAATAAGCTCCAAACTCACGCATATACGTATACATTACGACATGAGACTGGATAAGATCCAATAAAGTATACAGTACTTACCATCTACTTGTGCCTGAATAGGTAATGATTGTCGCGCGTAAAAGAGGATTAGCGCATTTTCATGTTCTTCCTGCCACCTCTGCGGTGGGTCATTGGAGATGGGCGAAATGGCTACAGATTTCTTTTGACTTTCCGCTTCCTCGATAGCTTAAAGGATTTTTGACCGAAAAAGGCTACTATTAGTGCAGGAGGCGACATCTCTTCAAACCATTGGAGATCGGCGTTTATACAGACCGCGCTTAAAGGAGAACTATTAGGGCGACATCTCTTCAAGCGTTTATTGGAAGCGTCAATAAGAAGCCGGCCACTACTAGAAGATATACAGTACATATATATATACACATATATATATATACACATATATATATACATATATATATATATATATATATATATATATATATATATATACATATATATATATATATATATATATATATATATATATATATATATATATATATATATATATATATATATATATATATATATATATATATATATATATATATATATATATATATATATATATATATATATATATATATATATATATATATATATATATATATATATATATATATATGTATATATATATATATATATACATGTATGTATGTATATATATATATATGTGTGTGTGTGTATATATATATATATATATATATATATATATGTGTATATATATATATATACTATATATATATATATATGTTTCAGTTTCAGCTGCTTTGCTGCACTATAGGGGCAACAATGAGACGATGCCCAAAACAGGAATGAATGGTTTAACAGGTGGAGGGAAGCCACTGACATTTTTCCCCTCGTTTTATGAAAATACATAAGACGTAAAGCAGGCAACAAAGTCAGGGGAGATGGAAAGAGTGATCGGGAAAGACCAAAGTGTGTATGAAAAGTTGCCAATACAGAAGAAGTAGGAAGGCACTGAAAGATTAGCTGGTTATTTATTTCTTGAGAAATATAAATAACCGAGACTAATTGCGCATATTGGCCTTTTGGTGCTTGTATAATCCAACTACGCAGCCTTAAACACATGTTTTAATATTTGCATTGCTGCTAAGCCCTCACCCTTGTGGAGTGCTATGTAATCAGATGTAGAGTACAGTATGTTATCTCATTTCACCAGCCAGCTCATATGTTTGTTTTCCAGTGTATGAACATTACAGCAGTATATTATTACCTGGTCTCAAAGGCACCAAGTTTGATATTAATTCCAAATTTTAACTTGTGGAGGTAATATGCATTAGTCCCTAATTACAAGAAGCCATTTCAGTCAATCCAGCTTAGCTTAGATGGGTGTATATATATATATATATATATATATATATAAAATATATTAATATATATATATATATATAAAATCTTTAAGCCGGAGGAGTTAACATTGAAATTAGGGAAGAGGGGGAAAAAAATCTAATTCTTCTATCTCTGAATATCTACCACTAGAGAAGTGACCATGTGTTTGACCATACTGTATTTAGTTACTATCCACATTGACTTCTGTGCCCTGATTCTACAACCTTGCACTATCAGTGACAGACAGACATGTCCCGAGGGGATATGTAGATTTTACAGAAGCTCAAAAACCAACAGTGTGCATCTACCCTGCGGTATGAATGTTGATCCCAATGCCCCTGTGCAGTGGTGGGGACACCGTGTTATGAAAATGGCTCCATCCATTGGATGAGACGTAAAACCGACATACTGACCTCTCTGTGGTCACAAAAGATCCCCGGGCATCCTTCGTAAAGAGTAGTGTGTGCCCTGATGTCTGGCGAAATTGCCCTCTTTGACATAGGGGATGATTTAAAAGCAGAATGACGATCTCCAGTTGGCTCTCTCCTGCTCACCCCTTTACCACTTAACAGCTAATGTGTGCTGGGCTTACTGGCACAAAATGGCTGCCATCTCATCCTCCAGGTTGACGTTGCACATTTTGTAGTGGATGAAGTGGTTCTCTACTTTATATATAAAGCACTTTGGGAGTAGTAAGAGACATGCTACATAAATGTAAGGAATTATTATTATTATTACTACTACTATTATTACTATTATTATTATCATTAAGAAATTCAACAAACAGCCACAACCCCACAAAAATGCACACAAGAATTACAGAAAAAGAAGATAACTTCCAACTTGGCTAAGGATAAGGGAGCAGTCACAGTGAGCCATCATAAAGATACATGACCTTTGGTATGAAGGAGCCCCAGCGGTGTTTCTTGACACACTTGTGCCAGCCCAGCACCACACACATTGACTTCCACAGAGTTATAGAACATGTAAAGGATCTCACTTCACATATTAATGGAACTCTGTCTAATAAGAGGGTGGGAGAAGTTTCCTTGAGTTAGTAGAGCAGTCTAGTCAGTCACTGATGTGAACCTCCAAGTACTTGCAATGGTGTTCCACCTCCACATCCACAGATACTGGCAGCTTTGGAAATTTCAATAAATTCAAGCTGCTACTTACTATTATTTTCAGTATACGAGGTCTGACATCTCAATTATACATTAACGAGACATTATATTACAATTTGTTTCTGATAATCAATGAGATCAATTCAGTTTTCCTGTGTGCTTTCATATACAGATTTTTTATAATTTTATAACTTACCATTATGGAATTAGAGTTGTAAATATGTATTGGTGCTATGAGCCTGTACTCTGTGACAAGAACTATACCAAAATGTAGGAAACAGAAAACACTTAACATGCATTTTGAACAGGTCACCGGATTTTCAGCTTTGGTAGCCAAACACTCTTGAATTCAATATACTTGTGTTACTAGAAACAACTGCCCACCCACCAAACCTCATCCTTTCCCACCGAAATTGACATTGATTTTTACATACACACTTATAAGGTTAAGTATAACATCTTGCCAAGGAACAGGCCAGTCGTGTTCAGGCCCAAAAATTTTCCAGTGGTCCCACCATCCTTCTCATGCTATTTCATAAATGCATTATGGGGGTCCTTGCCCATGCTAGACTTTCCCTTAGGAGCTATGGAAGAACAGGGAGCCTGGTGGAAGATGTCATTCATGCCTTAATTCTTTGATGCTGTCAAGGGGCCAAGTTACTAGTGACTGGTATAAAGAATGCAGATTAATGAAGCACACTGTGTACTGTACTTGCTAGCCAAGGCCTGTGAACAATATTGTGTGATGTAATACAAAACTTTAATTACTGGGACAACAGCAGTTTGTATGAGTCCAAATATTTAATGATAAAAAAAGATGCCAAAGATCTTGTACTGTATATACAAAACATAAAAAAAACAAGCAAGTACAACACATTCATTAAACAGGCAATGTAAAAGTTTACAGCAGCTTTTAGCTTTTAGCTAGTCAAGCTGCTTCTAATTATTCCACACATTTGGCTTTTGTTCATCTGGTCGAAAAACAGAAACGTGGCCTATAGATAGCACTAGCTTTAGCGCAAGAAATAATTTTTATTTCCCTCATTTTACTTGCACAGTTTCATTACATTAGGAGAGCAAATCAACCCTAAAGCTTTCTTCATTCATATTTTAGCTCCTGGGATGCATTTTTGACACCAATGAAAAGACAACCCACTGACATGCCACGTTTATGCTGTCACTCATCTGCTGTTGAAAAACTAATTCCATGTCAATTCACACTAAAATTAGTTTTCACATTAGGCCTGGTGGTGTCAAAAGTCCTTCAGGGAGCCACAAAAGAGGAGAAAAATCATAGGAAGTTTAAAACAGCAAATTGCTTGCAACTGTATTTTGTACCCGTTAAATGTGATCCCGATTTCTTAAACTGTGGGTCATTTTGGGGGTCACGCGTTGTTGCTGATGAGTCACAACTCACCGTTGTATTTAACGAGACTGGGAGGTTTATAGTTTGTAAGTGTATTGTAACGGGTTGTCACAGATTATTTAAACCAGTGGTTCTGAAACTCGATCCTGGGGACCCACTGTGGCTGCAGGTTTTTGTTCCAACCAGCTTCACAATCGGTGATAATAATCAATAACAACTGATCTCATTTAATTTGCTGGTCTTTGATAAAATCACAATAGAATGCTTTTTGCATTTAAGAGACATTTAGAAATATTTGTTTTTTTCTAAAGCTATATAAGTGCTTAACTCTCTTTTGTTGGTTTTCTTATTATTTTCCCCTTTTCTTGTGTAGTTCGCGCCCTTCATTTAACCCTAATTGTGACAATTAACAACCAGCATAGCAGACAACCAGGATGATGAAAGCAGCAACAACTTCAGTGCCAGACTCACCAATTAGTAAATAATCAATTAAACAACCAGAACACCTGGAAAAGTAGAATGAAAATTAGGTTGAAAATACTGTTAACGACTTTAAAGAAAAACTACATATCCCATACAACTGCTTATTACAATTTTATAAAAATCTACCAAACTTAAGTAATTTCTGCATTGACGCCAAAACACAGAAACTGGGAAATAACGACTCACTTAATTAGGCTAAGAGTATCCAATGAAAAATGGAGGTTGGTTGGAACAAAAACCTGCAGCTACAGGTGCTATAAAAATAAATGTTGTTGTCGAGCGGATGTGAATAACACCAGAGCTGGCACTTATCGTTGACAACTGATTTCTTCAACTTTGAATTTCAAGTGGCGCATCAACACATAAACAACTAGTTTTTGGGGGCTACCACGGCATTACAGAATTGTGAAAGGCGTGATAAGTGATGCTCTTATGGTAAAGGTGTATTAGGGTGTGAGATACAAAAGAAAAACAAAAAAAAAACACACAAAACAGTGCAAATGTTGCTTTGGAATAGTTTGGGCATTATGCTGTAGTCACTTAGGCACAATACACAGAAGAAAAAAGGCTGTGTGCTCTGTGGTTACTCTCTCAGGTGGGCGTTAGCATATTATAATCTCTTGAACTAACAGTGCAAGTTTTCCGCATTCAACTTATATGACCGACAATGAAATACCGTAAATTATACGTTAAAATCAAGCCCCGACTTATCCGCAGGAGAACTTAAATGCGAGTATATACAGTATTCCAAAATCCCAAAATATTCGAAAAGCAAAATACTTCTGGTCCCAGGCATTTCACATTAGGAATGCTCAACCAGAATTTGTGCTCCAAGTGTACAGACTCTGAAAGTCACTTGGAGCACAAACAGGTTAACTTGCTCGGGGTCAGGGTCACTAGAGTGAGGCAGAGGCTGGAGTTTAATCAGCAACCTTGTGGTTTAAAACCCCAGAGCCTTCGCCATTACACTACACAGCTTTAGAAATGCTTCAGTAATTGTGTTTTTTAGCCGAATTGATGTTTTTATCTTCTCTTTTGAAACCTTTTATTAATTCAAATACTTTATTCAACACCGCACATAAAGTGTTGAACTCTGTCCCATCGCCAAGCTGAAACAGCAATGAAATAAATGAATCATCAGCACAGCAAGTTTTACAATCACCGTGACTCATGCAGGCAGTGTGAGCGGCGTTCATTCACATGCCACTCAGTGAAAAGAGAGTAATCAAAATGTATTCAAGAGCTGGCTCGAACATCGTCAGATTAGGTAAATGCAGATTATGGTTTAATAGTGTTTTGTTCCTTTTATCTTTAAATACTGGATTTTCAAGAAAACAAAATTCAATGAGTCTTGAGGTTTATGACTCCTTCGAATGTGCATTTGACGAACTAGATATTGTAATATGCTGGCACTGAAGTTCGAATCGTGGACTTGTGTGGCGTTGGCACCGTCCCCCAGAGCCTGCATGACTTTTCTTTACATATTTAAAAAGGTGTGCATGTGCGCATCTTAAGGTGGACCGATATCTCCCCTATCCATCCTGCCCAACACTCACTGGTACAGCTGGCACTAAGCTGAAAATGTATGCACAAGTGAATAAATATTTTAGCCAAATAAAAAACAAATGTAGACATTTTCAAGAAAAGGAAGGCCTCACAACAGTCATACATTTCCCAACAGCAGATTTTACACTATAAAGAAAGCTAAATACGGTCATGTAAAATAGTAAGTACGTCCAGTGAAATGTTTGAACTTTTTAACATGTGTGGACCAATCAAGACTTTATCTTCATTTAAACAGCTTAGAGAAAGGAGATATAACACACAGCGTCACTTTTCGAAGGTCCAAGCCTTCAAAGTCCTGGCGTTTCCTGTTTGCGAGACATGGACGCTATCCAGTGACCTGACATGGGTACTGCTGGTACCGGAGTCCCAAATGAGGCACATGACCTGCATTGTGATAGAGAGTCAGTTACGGCACTGCGGCCATGAGGCACGATTAACTGAGGGTGACCCAGCTCATTGTTGAGGACCCGAGCAGCTGGACTAGGCCAAGGGGATGCCCATATAACACCTGGTTACGGCAGATAGAGGGTCATTTCCGGAGAGTGGGACTGGACCGCATGTCTGCCTGGTGGGGTTGTCAACCAGGATCCCAAGCGGTTTGGTGGTGTGGTGGGTGCAGCAATGCGCTGTACCAGTGCATGCTCCCCAACCTGACCTGATGTCACTTTTCTAAGTGGCAGTCCACTGTAGAAATTAGATAAACATCAATGCAAAGTATGCATGTGGAAAAAGTAAGTATACCCCTCCATTTGTCACCAACTTGAATCAGGAAAAAATGATTAGAATGTCATTAGAAAGGATCTTTTCAGAACCTTTCTTAGTTAAACCTCAGATAGCTTTAGCTCATTTTGCTCTTTCTTGCTGAAGTGTGCTATCACTCTGCTAATATTGAAAGAGCTCTTTGAGGCCCTCAGAAAGATGGTTCTTGATGCCAATGAGTAGGGGAAGGGGCTTAAAGAAGATCTCCCAGCAACTGCATTCCACTGTCCTAGAAGTTCACTGACAAGTGGAGAAGATTTCAGACAACTGCCAACGTGTCCAGGCCACGGTGTGACAGCAAGTTCAGTCCAACAGCAGAACACAAGATGCTGAAAGAAGTCGCTAAAAACCTCAGAATTTGATCATAGAGCATCCAGATAACTCTTGATATCAAAGTGCATAGGTCTGCCATTTGGAAAAGGCTGCACAAATTAGATCTACATGGGAGGTGTGCCAGAAGGTAACCTTTACTCACCACAAACACCTAGATAAAAGACCAGGACTTCTGGAACAATGGGCTCTGGACAGCCACAATATCAGTAAACATGCTTGGTGAAAACCAAAGAGAGCATTTGACAAAAACCACCCGATACCAACTATAATGTATGGTGGTGGAAATGTTCGGGCATGGGACTGCTTTGCTGCATTAGGGCCTGGGACGCTCACCATCATAGAATCCACTATGAATTAGTTACTTGAGGATAATGTGCGACCATCCCAGAAAACTGCAGCTCAACTGAAAGTGGACCTTGCAACATGACGAGGACCATAAACATACCGGCTAATTCACCAAGGAATGGCTGAAAATAAAGAAAGAAACAGAAGGCTCTGAAATGGCGACGTCAAAGCCTGGATGTGAATGCCATCAAGATCTGGGGAGGGGGGTCCCCAAGACACTCCTCAAACACTGCATAGATGAAACAACTCTGCAAGGAGGAGTGGGGAACACTTTCGCCTAGTTGATATCAGAGATAGGAAATTCTGGGTTTGAGGGGGCAATATTAAAGCCAAGGAGGGACTTATTGTACAAATTGTATAAATTATTGCAAAAACAAATTGTCATTTAGTTTTTCCAATTACATTACTGTTAACTACAGATACTGTTTAAATGAAGGTCAAATTTTGATGTGCCCATATATGTTAAAAAGGAAAAACCATGGGGCGTACTAAAGTCTACCTAAATCTATAAGCCTTATTTGCTTGTCAATTTACAATATAATTCTAAATATTGCATACATTTGTTTTCTTTAACTAGTAGAACATGCATTTTTAATAAATTGCCTATATTGTGCAAATTTCTTTTCAAGTTTGACTTTACTGATAAGTGTTTAAAGCAAAATGAGATTCTTACTTGTACAAATTCTACACAGTAGTATAATGCAAAAAAAGATAATACAGTTACTTATTAAACTACCAACACTTGAACCCTTCAACAATAACTCTGCACTCACTCACTCACTCACAAGCAGATGATGAACTCTGGCGGTCGACTGATTTACCCCAGCACTAGCGTTAGGGTTTACAGCTCATTTTCCGACAGAGAATGCCTGGGAGCTGATCTGCTATTTAAGATTACCACAAACCGAATACCCGACAATTAATCATGTGCTGCCGCGTGAAGAGGTTTTTACAAACTGAAAGCCATTTTTCTCATTCAAATAAATAACACAAGGCCTTAATTAACAGCAAATTTAAAATGCTAGTGAAGAGGGGAGATGTGGAAAATTAATAACACCATTATTTTCCTGATTTCGAGTTCTTAATGGCCTGTGACACATACTCATTCATATTTGCTAATTCTATTCGCTAGAGATTACATACACTTGCGAGGCATAAATTTGAAATTGCAATGCTGAACAAATAACCTATTCATATGAAAGCTAAAGTTGTCTAAATATATCACTGGCTAAATGAGCAAAGGACAACTTTATAACATATGTACGGTTTTAAAATATAAAACTCTTCAACAAAATTGGTCAAAATACGGACCTACTCTCATCGCACTGTTGTGTCACTGTGATGCTTCATGCTTCTGGAGTCTTAACACAACCTAAGCTCGCTGCAACTCCACCTTAGTGATTGCCTAATAATAAATTGAAGGTTCTCTCTATCACGCATCTTCTTAGAATCCTCGCTAAATGATCAGTAGACTGAATTAGGCCGAAGATGACCCTTTACATCCACGTAGTCCTGTTATATTGTCACAGATTCTTCTCTGTCCAATCGCAGCAGACTTTTCAAGGACTTGTCCAATAAATTGTTTTGTCCTAGCCATGCTGCACCCTCATTGATTTTATGGGAGCGTGCTATACCTTTCTTCAAACTTTCCTTATGTGCTACGTATCCTGTATCACCACCAGAGTGGAGCTTTTCATCTGCACAAACCTCCCATTGTGTATTCAAATCTAACGTTTTTAATCCATATGTACTGTATAGTACCTCACGCTTACTTATATTAAATTTAATAAGCTACAAATCTGCCCAAGCATGTATGCTGTCCAAGTCCCTGTGTAACAATTTACCAGATTCTACATTATCTGCCCTTCCATGCAAATTTGTCCAGCTTGTTTACATGTACCCCCAGTTCATAATGACAGACTCTCTTGAATGATGGTCTTGTGTCTGGTGGCATGCACCTGTCATAGGCATCCAAAAGAACGTACGCTGCATGACAGACTGCTGCCGAGGCCTCTGCATCCCATTATAGACACGTGACACTGCAAGAAAAATGTTAAGTGCACCCGGTAACTACTCCCAATTGTGTACAAGTTAAATACTGCAAAACCATATATAGTGTAGTACGTAAGGATTATCATACCGTGACGTGCCTTATTTCTTTTAATTTACAGATAAAAAAAATAATGATTTTGTTAAGTATATGAAGCTGGGAGTAATGTAATCGGAACATCAGAACAATTTTGATTAGAGCAGGCCATTCAGCCAGACCAGCTTGCCAATCCTATTCCCTTTGCTTCTCCAATATAAAAATAATGTTTTGAATTGAAGACAGGACTCTTGACAAATGAATGTGGTGGAGAGGTGGATCTTCAATTCAACAAGTCATTCCTATGAGGCTTTAGGTTTCCCATTTATGATGTGCCCTGATCATTCCAGACGTTTATGTAGCAATATTTTAACATGTATTTTTAATACATCCAGTTACATTTAGATAACTGGCATGAGTAACTTTTTTTTTTTCATGGACATTTTTCACGTCTTTTGTCATTCTACAGTATTGGTCACCATTGGCGTCTATTATATCATAAACTTTTTTACTTCCATTCTTCATGAAAACGTAAGCCATCACTACAAACTAAACTGGTTAAGTAACATATATAAATATATCATTTCTGGGTGGAGGATTTCTTTAAAATAAAAAGGTTCAACCCCTTAAACCACCTCTCAGTCCTGGAATCAGCCTAGTCGCTCTTCTCTGGACCTCCTCTGGTGCTGCTTTGTCTTTTGGTAAAATGGATACCAAAACTGCACAAAACACACCGCATACCACATGAGGCTTCACTAGAGAGTTCTAAGCTTAAACTAATCCGCAATGGACTTGCACAGCACACTGTGGGGAGGACATCTTAACATCCAATTAGCTTGCTATATCGCTTCTGTACACTGTCTTGAAGTATGAGGTGAAGATCTGGACTAGGAGGATTCCAAATATTTGGTCGTATTTTGTATAAAAAATGTATTTAATGTTGTTGAAACCATTCTGTGTCACAGTGAAGCCATTTGCTTGGCACGTTTTTACAACAGGGCTTCTCAGTTGCTGGGGCTGTGGTCTCAGCGGTTGTGACCCGTTATCAATTATTAAGACTAAACTGGTGGCCATTTTCTATCCAGGTTCAAGGATAATTTCCTAAATGATTAGTCAAATTTATTCATCTCTTTTTCTCAGGAATTTCACTTTTGTACCAACATTTTTTGACCATAATTTTTGGCTTGTTAGAAGTGCAGTTTGACCTTTGGTTTTGACATCTGCGCGTACCTTTGACTATGTGTCATTTATCTTGCACTCTTCTTTCACAAAAATACCTTCACTTCATTTGAAATCATACACTCATAAGGGGCACTTTCAAGTTTAGAACCTCCCACTGTGTATTCAGATCTAACATTTTAAATTCAAATGTACAGAACCTCACATTTACTTACATTAAACTTAATAAGCTACGATCTGCCCAAACCTGTAGGCTGTCCAAATCACTCTGTTAACAGTTTAGAAGATTATTCAACATGCCATTCATTCCACGTAGCTTACCATCATCTGCAAACTTGACCAGCTTGTTATTTATATTCTTATATTAAAAAGAGCAGCAGTGACAGCAATGGCCCCTGCTGGACACCCCCTTTAACATCACCTAATTCTGAAATAGTTCCTTTCACCATAGCCTTTTGTTTCTGGTGTTTGATAAGGTTGGGCACCAAACTAAATCAAGAGGGAGTTCAGGGTGTAGAAGGGTGCAGAACAGGCTAAGAAATAGGAAGGAGAGGGTGATGGTGCATGGAACCTGATCAGAACTGGGTGATGTCAAGAGTGGTGACCCTCAAAGGGTCAGTGCTAGGGCCGCTGCCATTCCTAGTAATAATAAAATATATATTGTGACAATAGCGCTATACCAACACCTGACCTGACACAGACAGACACGGGAGGCACACTTATAAAAACAAAAATTTCTTCACCTGTGGGTAAATGCCTTCCCCGTTCGCACAGGCACAACACCATCCCAATAAGCACCAAACACAATCACCACAATACTACTTCTATTACTCTTTATCCTCCACTCCTCTCTGGCAAGCTTTGTCTTCCTCTTCCTGACTCCCGGAGTAGTGGCTGCTGGCTCCTTTTATAAACACACCCAAAGTGCTCCAGGTGCTTGATGATTTATTTCCGGCAGCACTTCTGGGTGTGGCAGAAGAACTGCTCATAAGGGCTCAGCAGCTCCTGCTGCAGCACCCCCTGGTGGCGCCTGCGGATCCCAACAGGGCTGTACCAAACTCCAACTCCCATGGAGCCATGCGTGAGTCCGAGGCACCGTCGCAACCCAGGGGGCTTGCCATGTAGGGTCCCGGGGAAGGTAACATTCTTGCCAGGCTTGCTCCCCCAGTCTTGAGATGTCCTGGACACCGGCCACACACTACTAATTATATCTATACTAATAAAAGGCAAAGCCCTCACTGACACACTCACCACTAATTCTCCAACTGCCCATGTAGGTAGAAGGCTGAAATTTTGCAGGCTCATTCCTTACAGCTTACTTACAAAAGTTAAGCAGGTTTCATTTTGAAATTCTACACGTAACGGTCATAACTGAATCCTACTTACGTACATATATACGTCCATAGCCTGCAGCTCGGTCGCCGTGTGAGGTGGCGTTACGTACGATCCTTTCTTATATGGCTGCCTACCCATATAAGGCCGTCCGTCGCTCCGGTCTCTTCATTCCCTTCCTTGCTTCGCCACAGTATTCATGTCTCCCTGCTGATAACTGCAGCCTTTTTATTTAAACCATGGCTTCTCCGATGTTTTATTGTTTGTTGATTACGATTATAGTTATTGTGTAGATATTTTAGACTTAGTTTACTGTTCAGGTACCCATTTCCTTTATCGTTCCAACCGTACCCCCATTAACATGTCTGTCGAGGTGATCACCATCGATCAATGAACTGTCACTTACCGAAACTCAAACAGATTATGACAGCAGCAATCCAAGTTGTGAGAAAACAGTAAAAAGGAGGCGTGTCAGACGTCGTGGTACATTTTCTGATGCAGCTAGATAGAAACTACTTTGTGACACTGCCGCCAAACACTCGCAGAAAAATCCAACAAGTTAATAGACACGCTGTCGCTAAATACTCGCAGGCAAATCCACAAGTTCATAGAGACGCTGTCGCTGAATACTCGCAGGCAAATCCACTACTTAATACCGGGAATGCCTGTTAAACATCTTAGATTCACGAGTAACGATTTGCATAGTGAACACTTCGATGAATGAAACCTGTTATCTTTACAATGGTTGACAAACACGGAATGTAACTTGAACACAACACATCCTCCAATAAATAATGATAATCAAATCCTTGATGACCGCAGCACTCATAACAGTGACAAAACAATTACATTGACAATCATGTTACGTTATTTTTAAAATGTTTCCTTTTCTTTTTCATAACTTCTTTAACACACTACTTCTCCGCTGCGAAGCGCGGGTATTTTGATATATATAAATAAAAGATAGGAATATAAATAACAGGCTGGCTAAGTTTGCAGATGATACCAAGCTAGAAGGATTAGTAGATAATCTTAAACTCGTTGCTTCACTACAGAGAGACTTGGACAGCATAGAGGCTTTGGCAGATTAAACGTAATGTAAATAAATAAAAAGTAAAGGCTTACATATGTATGTCCCTGAATCATTCTTTCCCTGTGCTGGTGATTAGCCTAATGACAAGGGTCCTGTTACCGTGGAGCAAAACAGCTGCCTTTTATAAATATTCACAGCAATCCTGTCCCCAGGACTGCCTTCATCCGCCACACAGGGGAGGGGCTCTCTATGTATTATGCATATGAAATTAAAAAAAATAAATAAAAAAAAAGGTTAGATTTGAATACATGATGGGAGGTCTGAAACTTGAAAGTACACCTAATGCACTTCTAATGGAAGGATTTAGAAGACAGAGTGGACTTGTCACTGTCAACTCCCAGACAGTTTTCAGACACCACTGACTTTAAATAGCACTTCATGGGGACACAGCTGGAAACTTGGTAAAAGTAAATTTCGCACACCCATGAAGAAGTTGTTCTTCACACAGAGAACTACAGACAAATGGAATCAGTGACCACGTAGTGTGGTAGACAGGAGGACTTGGAACCTTTAAAACTCAAACTGATGTTATTTTGGGAGAATTCAGTGGTAAAACTGGCGAGCTTGTTGGACTGAATGGCTTCTTCTCGTCCAAATCTTTCGAATATTCTAATGTTCTAAAACCCAATTCTGTACCCACCTTCACATAGTGCCCTGAAAGCCTACTTCTTTTACTTTAAGTAACCTCTCACTTTGTATCTTGTCAAAAGCTTTCTGAAACTCATGATAAATAACATCACATGCACCTCTCTGGTCATATTACTTCCTCATAGAACACCAACATATTAGTCAAACACAACTTCCCACCTGACTCCATATGGATTGTTCACTAATTCACCTTTTTTGACATGGGATGCACAAATCGTTTCCTTAAAAGTTGCTTCCATTAACCATGGTGTATGTTGAGCGTAATGGCATATAGGTAACTTAGATTAGTACAAGCACTCTTTTAATAATACATTTTTAGAATGTTCACACTAAAATTGAAATGTCGAGCAGTTTCCTCGCAGATTCCCACATGCGTAAATTAACGCATGAAAATGTTGTTAAGACTGTGAAAAAACTACCAGATGGACTCGAAAAAATACAGAACTTATGCAAGTTGTCAAATGTGCAGCAAAATCCTTTTTAAAAGCTGTTCATTAAAAAAAAAGTGTTCATTGTCATAATCTAAAATTAGTTTTCATTCCGTCTTTATAGCTTTCACCCTGATGCTGTGTACACATGAAAAATGTCGGGGCAGGCTGGTGAGTCTCCATTTCTTCTCTCATGCAGCATTTCATGTAAATGGCCAGACAAAGTCAAACATTGTGAACATCTGTATATTTAGCTGGGTTAAATAAATATTCACACTAGGCATAACAGCACGGCTAAGGTTGCTTTGAACCCTGCTCTATTTAAAAAAAGAAAAAAGATCAAAGTATCCCGATACGCTGGCTACGGCGCTTGGGAAGGTGGGAATCAATAAACGTCTGTTCTTGCAGTAGATAAAACCACAACGCTAGCAGCAACAATCTTACCTTATTCAACCAACCCAACGAAACTCTTCACTGCAAAAGTACAACTAAACAAGAACATCGATTAATTTAGAGTTTTTTAAATTTTTTTTACTATTAAATTCACCAACTTTATTTCAGCAATAAAGCCTTAAAAAACTTCTGAAAAGCTTTAACAAGAGCAGTCTGTTGAGCACAAGATCACTTATTATGTTCTGCTCACCTACACTTTCTCACAGAGTTCAGATTTCAAGGTCTCCAAGGTGTTACTTTCAACTAGAATACCACCAACAATGTTAAGGGAATGTTCATTTCTTTATGCACAGAAATATTTTATTTGTGCAAAAATCCAGCCTTAACTAGCATCGGTCTGCACTCGTGTGCTCTTGCTACAGAGACTGACTGTAAGGTAACAGATGATGCCAACTTCTTTCCCCGCATTTCCAAATATTAAACAGATCCACCAGTTCACCTCTTATTGTTCATTTTCTTAAGATGAAAAGATAAAAATCCTTCAGGTCTAAATTTGTCACTCATTCCCTTGGTTATCCAGAATTTTGTCTCTAGTGAGGTTGTGTCTTTTGGCAGCATGGGAATGAGACCAAAACTGTATGAAGTGTTCTAAATGTGACGCCAGACAGACAGACAGAGAGTGAGAAAGAAAGAAAGAAAGAAAGAAAGAAAGAAAGAAAGAAGAGGGCAGACAGGTAGATGGATGGAAAGACAGGTGGGCAGACAGATATTAAAGGCACTGTACAACAGACAGGCTGACATATTTATAGTTTTTGTGTTATTTCTGTTATTCTCATAGATTAATAAATATCCCGGCATTGGTAACCCTAACTATCAACCCAACCATGGCCAGTTTCCAATCACAGAGGCTCGACTATAAACAAATACAAAAATATTTTCCAGTGTATTTAAAAGCTCAAACTGACAAACATTACTTGGAAAACTAAAGATTAACTACGGGGCTTACCTCCTGCTCACTTCACTCACCAACCCCCCCTGGCCTGTGCTACGCGCCAGCCACTTCTCATCTCTGCCACTCGTGTTGTGAAGAGGGGGGCTGAATGCACTCCAAGGAGACGCGGTCGCTCCTCTGAAACCCCCTCTTAAACGGTGATACAATGGGAAACAAATATATATATTTTTTTTTTTGCATCTGCATCTTGCACGCGTCACTTCAAACATTTAAAAAGCCAGTGTAGCAGCTGACTTAGTCATCTACTCTTTGTCTTTTATTTCCGGCCCCGGGCCTGGTTAAATCTCTTGGCACAAAGTCGTCTCGTCGGATGCGAGTTCTTGATATTTTAGTTTATAATTTAAAAACAGGATAAGAATCTGAAAATCTAACAACATCACATTAAAGTTTGATAAATTCTGAAAAGAATGATACCAAACATATATATGTAGGTTTTAAAATAAGCCCGATTTAAAGCATGACAATAAATGTGACATAAAAAGTCACATAAAATCGCTGCACTTTTAGGTTTAGGATTATATATATATATATATATATATATATATATATATATATATATATATATATATATATATATACACACACATACACATACACACACATATACATATATATATATATATATATATATACATATATATATATATATAGTGGAATATGGCCAGCCATTCATCCCGGCCAATACCCCCAGGCCGCCAGATGGAGCCCTCCCTGCAGCATGGAGGTGCCTCGAATGCCAGCAGAGAATTATGGACATTGGAGTTTTCCTTTGCAGCCCTGCTGGATACCACAGGGGCGGCTAGAAGGCGCTGCAGAGAGGAACAGTGTTTATTTACCTTACGCCCCGGAAGTACATCCGAGTCACATGGACAAGGGGAATGATGTGCTTCCAGGGTGAAGAAAAGGACTTTTGATCTGACCTGGAAGTGAAAGAAGATCACATGGACTGGGGATTGGAACACTTTCGGGTTAGGGACTATAAAAGGATTGTGGGAGCTCCCAGACGGTGAGCCGAGCTGGGTGGTAGGAGGGAAACGCGTCTGGGAGTGGTGGAGAGTATTATTGTAGTTATTATTGGTTTGTTTATGAGTATTGTGGAGGAGAGGGTGCTTTTTGCACTGTGCAGAATTAATAAAGTCAACATTTGGACTTTTATCTGGTGTCTGGCATATTGGACAAGGGTTCAAGGGAGCAATAGTGCCCCCTGTCACAATATATACACACATATATACATATATACACACATATACACTATATATATATATATATATATATATATATATATATATATATATATATATATATATATATATATATATATATATATATATATATATATATATATATATATATATATATATATATATATACAGTCGACCCTTGACATACGACCGGCCTGACATGCGAACAACTTGATTTACGCCCAAAATTTTTGCTTTGATTTACGACCAACATCTTGCGTTATGACCCGAATGCGGTCACGTGTATCCTCTTGTGCGATTGTAAACAAACAGCCGAGAGCATTCGTAAGCGTCAGTCGGAGCCCAGATACATGTGATTGTGAACGTAATTTCGGTCAGTGCAATGATTTATCTATATATATAATTCACTAACACCATGGCAAGCAAGACGCATAATTACTAAGGAAGGAAGAGAAGGTAACGAAGGTAAGGAAAGCGATTGTTAAGGGATGTTAGCTAACAGGCTGGCGCGGCACATGATGATGTCATCAGGCTGAGTCAGAACCGGCTTGCTTTGGAGTGTATTATTACAGCAGTTCACAACACGGCCAGCTTTGAACTGAGTGCTCGACTACTGTCGTTATTAACTTGAGAAACAGCGATCACAATCGAAACGAAGAAGGAAATTGTGCAGAAATATTAGAGTGGCGTTCGTGACCGATCTCGCTAATATGTACAGCATGTCGAAATCCACCATCTCGACAATTTTACAAAGAAAAGATTTGCATAAGATAGCTCCTTCTAAACAATAACTATCTTACGTTTCATTCTCATTCTCCTCCTCCTCCCTTCCTGCAGCCCAAAGATGTCAAATTAAATAGTGAGTACAGTATAAAATTGTTTCTGGTAGGCTAGGCACTTTTTATAACTTTTTGGTTAGTACATTATTATTACACAAAATTATTGGTGTTTTGGTAAATTATGCACATTACACAACCCTTTTTTATTATGAAAAGGTTAAGTAAGTGTTGCTGTGGGAGGTTCGGAGCGCATTATGGGTATTTCCATTATTTCTTATGGGAAAAATAGTCTTGACTTACAACCAACTTGAGTTACAACCAGCCCTCGCGAACGAATTGAGTTTGTAAGTCAAGGGTCCACTGTACACATATACACATATACAGTGATCCCTCGCTATATTGCGCTTCGACTTTCGCGGCTTCACTCCATCGCGGATTTTAAATGTAAGCATATCTAAATATATATCACGGATTTTTCGCTGGTTCGCGGATTGCTGTGGACAATGGGTCTTTTAATTTAAAGTACATGCTTCCTCAGTTTGTTTGCCCAGTTGATTTCATACAAGGGACGCTATTGGAGGATGGCTAAGAAGCTACCCAATCAGAGCATGTATTACATATTAAATAAAACTCCTCAATGATATACTATGTGCTTCCCGAGCGGTGCTTGATTGTTTGCTTTTCTCTGTCTCTCTCACTCTCTCTGACATGCTCTGCGCCTGACGGAGGGGGTGTGAGCGGAGAGGCTGTTTGCACAGAGGCCTAGAAGATACGGACGCTACTCTAAAAAATGCTGAAAGACTACCTTCACATTGCTCCCTTCTTTGCGGCTGCTTTATGCGGTGCTTCGGCATACTTAAAAGCCCAACAGCACGTATTGATTTTTTGATTGTTTGCTTTTCTGTCACGCTCGCTCGCTCTCTCTGACATTCTCTGCTCCTGACGGTGCTCCTTTGAAGAGAAGATATGTTTGCATTCTTTTAATTGTGAGAAAGAACTGTCATCTCTGTTCCTGTCATGGAGCACAGTTTAAACTTTTGACTAAAGGGTGTTATTTCATGTCTAGAGGGCTCTAATAATGTTAACAGTGTGGGAGAGTTTATAAGGGCTTAAAATATATAAAAATAACCATACAAACATATGGTTTCTACTTCGCAGATTTTCACCTATCGCGGGGGGGTCTGGAACGCAACCCCCACAATCGAGGAGGGATTACTGTACATACATATATATATATATATATATATACATATATATATATATATATATATATACACACACACACACACACACACATATATATATATATACATATACATAGTTGTAAGCTATTTAGTTGTAAACCTACAACTAAATAACAGCAGCAAGTCATAACTTAAATAAAGAAATGAATTTGGGCAGCACAGCCACCTCAGTGTCCCAGCATTCCAACTTTGAATCCTGCTGAAGCTGAAGGTCTTGCCAAACAATGTGTTCAATTGTGTTGTGTTTTGGGGAGCGCGAACTGACGATTTTAGATTGTGATCGATCTTAAAGACATCCACAATCTAATTTTCAAGCGAACTGTACAGATCGTGATTTTTTATATTCTTCTAATACTTGATATTTATGGATTTGTGCCAAGCCCACAAACCAACAGAATGAATTCCCGTTGTGATTGGCCAAATTATATCATGCGTCTCCACCAAGGCTTTCTTGTGTTAAGAACTTGAAAACAGTTCGTAGAGCAAGCAGCATGGCAGATGAGGAGCTTGTGCCAAAGAAGGACTCGATGTCAGCAGTGTGGCAGTGGTTCAGCTATTCAGATACCGCACAAAGCAAAGTTATATGTAAAATTTGGCAGACAACAGTCAGCACTTCGGGAGGTAATACAACAAATCTATTTAATCATCTTAAAACGGAGACCCCCGAAGGAATATGCCGACACTGTTTCAGTCCGGTCAGTACAACACCACTCACCTGTATCTCGTGTGGTAACAAAGCATAAACTGTTGTCGTTGACCGACGTATTTAGCAGTCAAAAAATATGATAAAAGCAGCAAACGATGGAAAGAGGTGACCGAGACAGTCACGTTCTACCTAGCTAAGGATACGGTACCATTTAAAGCTGTAGACAACGTGGGTTTTAAGAAACTGATGCACACTTTAGATCTGCGATATGATCACAAATATTTTTCTGATATGGCCATTCTGTATATGTATAGCGATTAACGAGGGTTGCAAAGGATTTAAAGAATGGCAAATGTTTTGCAATGACAAGTGCCGATTACAATTTTTTAAAGAATGTTCATTTCTGAAAAGTGTCAGAATTTGAAAAATGCTCTTGTTTACATTTTATTATTTCTAGAATTATTTTTGTATGTAATCTATTCACAACTGAATTCGACTTTGTTTGATATTTAATAAAATAAAGTGTAACTTAGATCTTAATGAGTTTGAGTCCGGATATTTTCTGAAGTGTATGCCACATCGAAAAGAGAGATCAGAATTCAGCTCATGGGATTGTGATTTTGTGTTAAAAGGATCGTAATATGATTTTTTGGAAAGATCGCCCACCCCTAGTTGTGTTCTACAATTATTTCTGTCGTTTTACGGATACATTTACATTAATATTTAACACACAGGATATAAAATTCCTAATTTAACAAAAATATGAAATAAATAAATGGGTGTCCTGCCGTATTAAACAGAGAAGTGTTGAGAGTTTTTTTTTTTTTTTAATTAAATTTCATACCTTTCTTTAATTTTGAATGCATAAACTGAACCCAGGAGGGCGAAGCACAACTGTAACAAACACAATTTAGATTCTCCTTTCAACTTTTCTCAGAGCATTATTAATTGTTTAAACTTGTATTCAGAGAGCAAGATCCTTCACATTTACAAATATTTCCTATTTTTAGCTATAGCATACATCACATCAATTAAGAGACAAATTTCTAGCCTATGACCTAAAGGAGAAGTCATACATTAGTCTTGTGTTCCCTGGGGAGTTTTGTAACTAATGAGTATCCTAAAGATTTTCTTTCTCTTATTATTTTTTTAAACTGATTTCCAGTTTTACTGGGCTATGTGGAATTCTCCTGACAGCAGTACAAGACACATTGTGTTGTCCTTTATTACATCCTAAATAACTGCATAACTATCGTAAGCTGCTATAAAGGAAGGACAGGTGTCCTGAACAGGAGGCCATAATGGAAGGAGCAGGCGTACAAGGCCACCAGAAGCAGCTCATTCCTCCCATATAACAGGGGGTATAGCTCCTCAGGGCTGGATCTCTTCAGGACACCCACAGGGTGGCATGGGAGTTTCAGTCCGGAGACACAGCCTGTCAGGGTTTTTGGGAACTGCCAGAGGATGCTGTTGGGGGAAGACTGCCCTGGTTTGTGTACAACTCGGAAATGCTTCAGAGGACTGAGACAAGACGACGGTAGCAGGCAACACTCTACTGAAGGAAGGAAGGAGGAGTATTTGGTTTGATTTACTGTTATTGTGGCTGATCTCGAAAAGGGGGATTAGCGTGATGGCGTTGTGGATCAACAAATATGTTTTATTTATTTTATCCCAGAAATGTGATGGGCATTAGCATGTCTGAGGTTTGGGCTCAAGGGTCCCCTCTGGCGGTTACAATATTTAGAACATTTTAAAATATTTAATTGCTGCAAGTCTTATGGAATGGAAGAGAATTGGCAAAGCATCGTGAAGCAGATGAGCATGCCCTTGTGGCACCTTACCACACCTCCAGTAATAGCATTTCGCTCAAAATATTTAAATAAATCTGTACTATAGAAGTGAACAAGGCAGGAATCAAGAGGCAGGATGGCTAGCACAAAACAAGTGATGAAGCAAAACAGCCTATTGTCCTTCTGGGCCCTTAGTAAACAGGCTTGGACCCCCCCCGTTTGTCTGGCATGGTAGGTCTGCCACTTAACCACCACATCAAAGCACTCATTTTCATCCTTTCTTGCCGAGGTGCTCTTCCCAGATGGAGGGCTCCCAGCTTCTACAGATCTTCACACAACAGCTGGAACATGGTAGGTAAGACAAAACATTCCCAACATTCGAGAAAACTGTGCACTTGGCATCTCCATTCATTCTCTGCCATGCTGGACCTTGTTGCCAGTGCTGCTCATTTATCGTGTAGTGCTTAGTGTTTTGTTCAGTTTTATTGGTGCAGTGTTTGTAAATTATTGTCACCATCTGGGAATTGGGGAGGGCTATTGCATGCATGTTCTTTGTTTAATAACGGTTTTTATTTTTTTGCCTTCTTTTAGGTGTCGAACAGGAACTTTATTATCAATTCATTGAGCCTCTTCATAAGTGCCTCTGGTGCGCTCCTGGGAACTCCGTAATAAAATAAACAGATCACCATCTTTGGACGCATTGTATCCTAGCATCTGTAAATGACTGCAAAATCATTCCGCACGTAGGGAACGTAACAACGGAAATGTGAAGAAACAGTGAGGACAAACGCTATCACTGAAACGGTCACTTTTAGATTTGTTGCACCCCTTGGGAAGCAGAGCGAGGTATGCAATTAATTGTATGTTGTTTCATTTGTTCATTTGTTTCTTTCTAGAATGTTAAAAAATGTACATTTATATTTTGCTTTATAGTTTTCACGGTGCTCGTGACGATAGAACGAATACAACAAAGAGCCACAGTTTGAGACATAAATAAAGATAAACGCACCAGTCTGAGACTCTCTGCGTGTCGATTCTTTTGAAACCAATGGCTGCTACAACATCATCACGACCACAAAAAACTTAAAAAAAAAAAAAAAAAAATGTAAATACTCAAACTTCATAAAAATACAACTTCACAAATAGAGTGTTTTTTCCAACAGAAATAACTAATGGTCTTGTTTATTATTACAGTATTTAGGAAAGCTCTTAAAAATAATTTGAAGGAACTAAACCCCTACACAAAAGTCAAGAGCCTCCAGAAGTATACGGACAGTGCTCTTGACTTTGCATCACATTACATGATTATTTATGGCAGTAAGCATTCATATTAGTGGCAGAGATTCTTATCATTAAATGGTATCTTAATACAAAACAGAAAAAAAAGCACTGGCCTCTTTCCAAAAAAGAAATTAATGTTTTGTTTTGTATTTGTTTACAGCGACTAAGTCGCTACTAAATCTGTAACTACCAAACAAGCTGCTGCAACCTGACGCGACACACTCAGATGTCTATTAGGTTTTCACTCTACTGATCCGTTCATGGCGGCAGACTTAAGTTTTTTTGTTAATCTTAAAGATCTGATAAGCTCAGAATCCTGAACATCTTACAAACTTAAAAAAAAAACATGACTGTGAAACTTAGTAGAATTTGACATAACGCATACAACACCATCACCTGTTCAAAGATAAAAACGCTACATCGATTGATATTCTGGTAAATTGTTGGAAAAGAGAGATATATTTTAAATTATGGGTAAAAGATGAACATTAATGACATTTCATCATATTAACCCCATAAGTCCTAATGTACTGAGGATTAGAAAGATGTTTAAACAACAACCAACATTTATCCCTATAGCACATTTTAATGCATGTGATGTAGTTTTTGTAACTTCATTACCAGTACTGTATGATGCATACTGTCACGTTTTGGCCAGGAACTCGACCCTAGCTTAACTCTTTTAGGGCAGATGTCGACTTTTGTCGACATGCAGGGGTAGAAGACGGTAATCAGCTGTAAGCTTTGACAAACCTCACCATTCTGTTTTAGTTGGACCTTCTTTGTCAGAAGGAACGTTCGCTTCATTGCCTTGACCTTCGATTCCCTGCAAGTGAGAAGAACAGTGAAGAGCAAACAGCCTCTAAAACGGCATCAACATCTGGAGAGAGACCAAAGCGAAATACTCAGCAGACAAGATTTTGAGATTATCACCAAGTCAGACTCTGATTTTGATGCAAGTGATCCGGAGATGGATAATGAAAACGAAAAGTGGTCCCAGCATCAGCTTGTCAAGGTGCTGAACACATTCATGTAGCTAACGCAACTTCAGGATGGCTTCTTACAATGACAGACTGTGTTTCGCTGCGACTGCCACTACCACCCACCTTCCACGTAAAGACAGTGCCAGGCAGCCGGCCCACCGCAAAGTGACAGGCGCACGCAGCAGCAGACGTTTTACATTGATTTATGTGTGAAACCCCCACTTTGCGTGCCTTTTAGAAAACTTTGTTGGAAACAAAGTGCCAAGGTTTGTGATCATTTTGTTTATTCCTTAAAGATCACCTATATATGCTGTCACACGTGTGATGCGGGAGACATTTAGGAGAACACAACTTGGACAGGTTATGCTGATGCGCATGTACTAACTTCGTTTCCAGCTCAAGAATGGAGGAGGAGCTCTCGAAAGTGCAATGACATCACTTCCTGAGCCCACCCCTATATAAGCACCACGATGGCCGGAATTCAGAGTTCATTCTTCAATGGGGTGGCAGGGTTTCTGTTTTGCTTCGGTTTGCTTTGTATATTGAATTCTCTCTTATTTATCCCTCCTCGTTTGTTCAAAAGAATGAACACACCACACTTGACATCATTCTGTTGTAGGAGTGCCATCGCCTGTAAAAGTACTTTGAATTGCACCAAGATAACATTATTACACGCTGTACTAAAGAGCCTTTTCCTTGTTATTTATTTTTGGTAACAAATTAGGGACAGCCCTTTATCTTGTTGCCACACTTACCTGTTTATTTCAGGAAACACACATTAATCACTGACAGCTACTCTAGTCTATTTACTATGGACACATTAAATTCACGGCTTGCTAATTCATTTAAATTAGACATGCAGTACAAGTCAAAATGCTGATCTTCAGGTTCTGAGAAGCAAGTCAGCACATTAACTGCCAATTAAATTCCTCACTACCTGTACCCAGAGCGATTCATACCCTGCAAACATAGCAGTGCATATTAACCTTTGTTATAAATATACATTGCTTATTGAAATAACCTCGTTAGTAAGTCAGCGCATGTCTTAGGAATATACAAGGCATTTAAAGCTTCACAACTGCTACAGACAGGGCCTCTAAAACGCCTTCACCTCCTTGGACATTTTCACATGTTACTGTTACGCAACTTTAAAGGTCGGTGGACTTCACTTGGCTTTGACGACACTGGTCGACGCAAAAGGACTCACGTCAAGGTGAAAGTAGATCTCTGCAAGGCGGTTTAAATTAATGACAAATATAAAACACAAAGTAACCAATGGCATAACCCTTCACCCTCTTAAACTTGGCACATCTAAATTATTACTGGTGCAGCCAACTGGTGTAAGACGTCCCATCATTAGTTCAATGGAGGTCACCTGTCTGGAGGCTTCAGTCAAATGTATGTGAAAGTCTAACTTGTGGTTGAGTCAGTAAGGTGGCCTAACCTACACAATCAGGACAAAAGAATGCACCAAGCACCTCCATGAAAAGCACAAGTCAGGGGAGGGTTTGGTATTTTTAAAATGATTTCTAAACTATATGGTATTATTAATTAACCGATAACGTGCAGTGAACACACCTGACTTGAGCATTCCTAATTTTCATCCTCTTCCTCTGTACGTTTAGCATTCGTTTGCTCAGAGGTTGATGTGCTTGGTGCTCCCTGAGCAGTTCTTCTTTTCTCCACCCTAGCGCCCGCTTCTTCTCTTCTTCGTCGGCATTTTTTCGCATTAAAACGGATTAAGTCAGTGTTTGTGCTGCAATTACTTAGTACGTTTTCTTTAATTTTTCACTTAAGCTGGCACTTAAGTCTTCAATCTGCCTCAAGAATGATTTAAGATATGAAGAGGTAGGGGAAGTGACGGCAAAGGTGTTAGGGAATAAACGCCGCCCATACACGTGCGCCGCACGGCTGCCCTGCTGGCTGCTGCTAAGAGATGTTCCTACAACAAAATAAAATAAAAATAAAAAAAGAGTAATAAAAATCTTCAAAACCGAAAGCGGATAGTAGACATCATGTAGTATATGTGTACCAAATTTCAGGTCAATAGTTGAAACGGTTTGCGAGCTACAGGCAATTTAAAATCCTGGACAGACAAACGGACAGCCACGGTAGTGTATTATAGAAGAAGATATAAAATTACTTTTGCAGAGTAATCATTAAAATATAGCAAAATGAAAAAAAAAAAACATGGCTTTAAGTCTAAACTTGCTTTTACATGCAGAGGCCAGGCTTGGCATTGCTTTTTACTTGCTTACTTAAAACACCGATAAGATGTAAAGAGAAGTCAAGAACAGTGTGGTCTAAGAAAAAAACAAGCAGGCCATTGTTTTAGAAATGCAGCAGCTTAAAACTTCAACTTTGAGAGATGTTTGCACATCAAGAAACTTTCAGCTGAGCGACCCAGTATCCCATACAGCATATGGGTCTTCCTGGCTTCGACTTAAATTCTATTTAAGGCTTTTAAATAATGATGGCCACTTTCTGTCAAGTGATAATGAGAAGAACTGGAAGGAGGAGAGTATTTTACATAAATGATAAGAAATGAAATATACTGATGCACCTCCTATATTTGGCACTTGCACCGTCGTCAAGTCTCTTCGTTACACTGATGACTCTAGGGGGCTCATGCATAACGGCGTGCATAGAATTCGCACTATAACATGACGTTTAAGCACAAAAGCCAAAATGTGCTTACGCACAGAAAAATCCAGATGCAGGAATCTGTGTGTACTCCAACTTCCATGTTCTCCTGCTCCATAAATCCTGGTCAGCGTAAAAAGTAATGCTCGTGCACGCGCGTGCTGTCCCGCCCAAACTCCTCCCACAATTACGCCTCTTTGAATATGCAAATCAATATAAACAGCCCTTAAGCTCAGCATTCTGTGAAAAGACAATGGGAAAATATAAGAATTTCAGCGAATACCAAGTGGAGGCAAAGGAAAAACTTACTATTTGTTGATTTAAACAGTGGAATAAATAACAAAAGGAAGTTGATCGAGTGACATAACGTGTCGGAGAAACTCGAAAGCTCAAGTTCACAAAGTCATATATCAAAGTTGCCGTGAAAAGGCGAGTTGTAGCCCACCGTCTGAGCTTATTAGGGTACAGACAAAAAAAATAGGCACACAGTGGGGAAAAAAGCACGAAATGTCAACTTTAATCTCGAAATTTCCACTTTAATCATGTAGTTTGTCATTAAAGTAGAAAATCATAAACTTCATTTAATTTACTAGTTTCTCAAATCCCATCGTAACTAAAGTAGCACGTTAAATGCTTTGTTTTGTATTTGATCGTCAATGTGCTCTGTGTGTGTGAATCACTACGTGCTTCTTAAACCGGCTCTCTTTCTCCGACAGGACACAGAATCCATTACATTCGTGATATTACAGCTCTCTGAATAATTAAAATACTGAGATGTATACACGATATCATTTTCATGATGATTGAAATGAAAGCATGTTATTAAACATGGGAACATGATGGTGCAGTGATGATTCATGTCTCACACAAGATGCTGTTGTGCCATGCGCGACCTTCAATGAAATAATTTATTGTAGCAGTCCTGTCTCTTTCAAACGTACTAACCTCCCAATTCCTGTCGTTACTTTTTTTTCCCCAACTACCCAATCGCCACACAATCAGCTCTGTAATAGACGTTAAGCCATCTGTAAGCTTACAACGACAATTCTTCAAAACTTTTAAGGAACATTGAAATATCTTCGTAGTACGTGTTTAATTATTCTATCCGTCTGTCCTTCCAGTGTCGCGCCAGCCCAGCAAAAATACAGCGCGCAAGGCAGGAACAATACATGAACTTGCTAGCGCTGTGCCAACGTGTCCTCACATGTTTAATTATTAACCATACAGGTTATTTAAATGAAGTGAAAGTTTTATATAATATAATCAACATATTTTGCGCATATCATCTTAAAAATGATATTGTCATTATATGTAAATACGAACTTTATAAAATGGCACAGGTTGTGTAATATTATAACTGTAGTACAAGTTTACAGTGAGGTGATTGTACTTATAAGTCCTAACAGTTCTACAAGGAGCACTTGATTGACTGCGTTTATAGTTCTTGGGATGAAACGGTTTCTGAACCGCGAGGTCCGTACAGGATTTGAAACGTTTTGCCGAAGCTGTGGCAGCGTGTGCTTGATGCTGTATACCGATAATTCTCTTTCCGATCAGCTGCTGCTATGATTCACACTCAGATACAGCGATATAAATACTCCGAGTGGTGCAGTGAGAGTAATATGGAAAAAGATGATCCGCTGTGGCAACCCTTAAAGGGTGCAGCTGAAAGAAGAAAAAGAAGAAGAAGGTGCAGTGAGAGTAACAACGCTAAAGCAGTTATGGTATTTGGAAATCTATGGCTATTCCCTGGGCCATTATATTGTTACAGGTAATCTACAATCAGATGCATTACACTAATCAACAATATGCGGTTAGTTTCAGTGTATTTATAAAGCTGCGTCAGAAACATGGTTCTAAGAAATAAAGGGTAACCACACAGGAACAGTAGCACTGCTTTGACGCTGGGTGCTGCCAGTCTGCAAAACCGAGTGGAGAACATGCGTATGACAGGGTATGAGGTACCATGGAAAAGTGCGTGGCTTTACGCCAAGTGTAGGTTTAATACATCACGATTTGAACGTGGAAACGTTCTTACGCAACATTTCTGTACGTACGCACCGTTTATGCATGAGGCCCCAGGACCACTGTCTCTCAAGAGAGGGAATTCTTGAGGCATGAAAACCTCCAAATCACTGAATATCCAGTGAACTCAGTCATGTAGACACAGAAAGAGTAAGGCAGAGCTGTAAATTGGCCACTAAAACTTAAGACAACAAGTGAGGGAGACCACTAAGAGACCTACGAGAACTGCAAGAGAGTCACAAGCCACCTTGGCCGACATTACAGATGATGTGCAAACAACAACTGTAACCTGGGTGCTTCACCAGTTGCGGCTTTACAGGAGAGCAGCAAAGAGAAAAATTGGGAGTGGTCTCCCAGACTTTCTTGTATACTCAGATATGGGGATGGATATATTATTAATCTGATTTGTTTTGTTGTTGATGGTTCTTTAATGTCAGTCAGTCATTATCCAACCCACTATATCCTAACACAGGGTCACAGGGGTCTGCTGGGGCTAATCCCAGCCGGCATAGGGCACAAGGCAGGAACAAATCCCCAGACAGGGTGCCAGCCCACCACAGGGCACACACACACCAAGCACATACTAGGGACAATTTAG